>NC_092809.1:84259072-84351572 GCF_040954645.1 Diabrotica undecimpunctata | reverse complement strand
GGCTCATAGAGATAAGAATACGGCCGAGGCAAAAAGGCCCTCCCTCTCGTAAGAGGCGACTAATGGGTAGGAGTCGAGATGGTGAATAGTGTATGTTTGTGTGTGTGTGTGTGTGTGCGTGTGTGTGTGTGTGTGTGAGTGTGTGTGTGTGTATGTGTGTGTGTGTCCCTTCGGCTCGCAGAGATAGGAATACAGCCGTGGCAAGAAGGCCATGTCTGTCGTAAGTGGCAACTAATGGGTAGCCGTCGAGAGGTGAAGAGTGTATGTGTGTGTTTGTGTGTGTGCGTGTGTGTGAGCGTGTGTGAGTGTGTGTGCGTGTGTGCTTGCGTGTATGTGTGCTTGTGTGTGTATGTCCGTTCGGCACGCAGAAATAAGAACACGGCCGTGGCAAGAAGGCCCTCCCTGTCGTAAGAGGCGACTAATGGGTAGGAGTCGAGATGGTGAATAGTGTATGTGTGTGTGCGTGTGTGTGTGTGAGTCTGTGAGTCTGTGTGTGTGTATGTGTATGTGTCTCCCTTCGGCTCGCAGAGATAAGAATACAGCCGTGGCAAGAAGGCCATGCCTGACGTAAGAGGCGACTAATGGGTAGGAGTCGAGAGGTGAAGAGTGTATGTGTGTGTGTGCGTGTGTGTGTGAGCGTGTCTGAGTGTGTGTGTGCCTGTTCGGCTTGCAGAGATAAGAATACGGCCGAGACAAGAAGGCTCTGCCTGTCGTAATGGGCGACTAATAGGTAGAAGTCGAGAGCTGAAGAATATGGGTGTGTGCGTGTGTGTGTGTGTGAGTGTGTGTGTGTGTGTATGTATGTGTGTGTCCCTTCAGCTCGCAGAGATACGAATACTGCCAAGGCAAGAAGACCTGCCTGTCGTAAGGGGTGACTAATAGTAGGAGTTTAGAGGTGAAGAGTTTATTTGTGTGTGTGTGAGTGTGTGCGTGTGTGTGTGTGTCCGTTCGGCTTGCAGAAACCTACAGGTAGGAGTCGAGAGGTGAAGAGTGTAGGTGTGTGTGAGTGTGTGTGTGTGTGTGAGTGTGTGTGTGTGTGAGAATGTGTGTGTGTATGTGTATCTGTGTGTGTGTCCCTTCGGCACGCAGAGATAAGAATACGGCCGTCGCAAGGAGGCCATGCCTGCGGTAAGGAGCGACTAATGGGTAGGAGTCGAAAGGTAAAGAGTGTACGTGTGTGTGTTTGTGCGTGTGTTCGTGTGTGTGTGCGTGTGTGAGTGTGTGTGTGTGTGTATCTATGTGTGTGTCCTTCGGGTCGCAGAGATAAGAATACGGCCGAGGTAAGAAGGCCCTCCCTGTCGTAAGAGGCGACTAATGGGTAGGTGTCGAGATGGTGAATAGTTTATGTGTGTGTGTGCGTGTGTGTGTGTGAGTGTGTGTGTGTATGTGTGTGTGTGTGTCCCTTCGGCTCGCAGAGATAAGAATACGGCCGTGGCAAGAAGGCCACGCCTGCTGTAAGAAGCGACTAATGAGTAGGAGTCGAAAGGTGAAGAGTGTACGTGTGTGTGTGAGTGTATGTGTGGGAGTATGTGTGTGTGTGTATGTGTATGTGTGTGTGTTTGTGTCGGACACACACACATACAAACACACACACACTCACACACGCACACCCATATTCTTCACCTCTCGACTCCTACCTATTAGTCGCCCCTTACGACAGGCAGAGCCTTCTTGTCTCGGCCGTATTTTTATCTCTGCAAGTTGAACGGGCACACACACACATACACACACACTCAGACACGCTCACACACACACGCACACACACACACACACATACACTCTTCACCTCTCGACTCCTACCCATTAGTCGCCTCTTACGTCAGGCATGGCCTTCTTGCCACGGCTGTATTCTTATCTCTGCGAGCCGAAGGGACACACATACACATACACACACACATACACACACACACATACACGCACACACGCACACACACACATACACTATTCACCATCTCGACTCCTACACATTAGTCGCCTCTAACGACAGGGAGGGCCTTCTTGCCACGGCCGTGTTCTTATTTCTGCGTACCGAACGGACACACACAATCAAACATACACGCACGCACACACACACACACACTCACACATGCTCACACACACGCACACACACACAAACACACACATACACTCTTCACCTCTCGACTCCTACCCATTAGTCGCCTCTTACGTCAGGCATGGCCTTCTTGCCACGGCTGTATTCTTATCTTAACGAGCCGAAGGGACACACATACACATACACACACACATACACACACACATACACACACACACACACACACACACGCACGCACGCACACACACATACACCATTCACCATCTCGACTCCTACCCATTAGTCGCCTCTTACGACAGGGAGGGCCTTCTTGCCTCGGCCGTATTCCTATCTCTACGAGCCAAACGGACACACACATAGATACACACACACACACTCACACACACACACACACACACACACACACACACACACACACACACACACACACACACACACACACACACACACACGAACACACGCACACACACAAACACGTACAATCTTTACCTCTCGACTCCTACCCATTAGTCGCTCCTTACAGCAGGCATGGCCTTCTTGCCACGGCCGTATTCTTATCCCTGCGAGCCGAAGGGACACAAACACACACACACACACATACACACACACATACACGTTCAGCTCGCAGAGATAAGAATACGGCCAAGGCAAGAAGACCCTGCCTGTCGTAAGGGGTGACTAATAGTAGGAGTTGAGAGGTGAAGAGTTTATTTATGTGTGTGTGCGTGTGTGCGTGTGTATGTGTGTGAGTGTGTGTGTGTGTCCGTTCGGCTTGCAGAAATAAGAATAAGGCCGAGGCAAGAAGGCCCTGCCTGTCGTAAGAGGCGACTAATAGGTAGGAGTCGTGAGGTGAAGAGTGTAGGTGTGTGTGTGCGTGTGTGTGTGTGTGAGTGTGTGTGTGTATGTGTGTGTGTGTGTCCCTTCGGCTCGCAGAGATAAGAATACGGCCGTGGCAAGAAGGCCATGCCTGCTGTAAGAAGCGACTAATGAGTAGGAGTCGAAAGGTGAAGAGTGTACGTGTGTGTGTGAGTGTGTGTGTGGGAGTATGTGTGTGTGTATGTGTATGTGTGTGTGTTTGTGTCGGACACACACACATACAAACACACACACACTCACACACGCACACACACATGAACACACACACTCACACTCACACACCCATATTCTTCACCTCTCGACTCCTACCTATTAGTCGCCCCTTACGACAGGCAGAGCCTTCTTGTCTCGGCCGTATTTTTATCTCTGCAAGTTGAACGGGCACACACACATACACACACACTCAGACACGCTCACACACACACGCACACACACACACACACATACACTCTTCACCTCTCGACTCCTACCCATTAGTCGCCTCTTACGTCAGGCATGGCCTTCTTGCCACGGCTGTATTCTTATCTCAACGAGCCGAAAGGACACACATACACATACACACACACATACACACACACGTACACACACACACACACACACACACACACACACACACACACACGCACGCACGCACACACACATACACTATTCACCATCTCGACTCCTACCCATTAGTCGCCTCTTACGACAGGGAGGGCCTTCTTGCCTCGGCCGTATTCTTATCTCTACGAGCCAAACGGACACACACATAGATACACACACACACACTCACACACACACACACACACACACACACACACACACACACACGAACACACGCACACACACAAACACGTACAATCTTTACCTCTCGACTCCTACCCATTAGTCGCTCCTTACAGCAGGCATGGCCTTCTTGCCACGGCCGTATTCTTATCCCTGCGAGCCGAAGGGACACAAACACACACACACACACACACATACACACACACATACACGTTCAGCTCGCAGAGATAAGAATACGGCCAAGGCAAGAAGACCCTGCCTGTCGTAAGGGGCGACTAATAGGTAGGAGTCGAGATGGTGAATAGTGTATATGTGTGTGCGTGTGTGCGTGAGTGTGTGTGTGAGTGTGTGTGTATGTGTGTGTGTGTCTGTATCCCTTCGGCTCGCAGAGATAAGAATACGGCCGTCGCAAGAAGGCCATGCCTGCGGTAAGGAGCGACTATTGGGTAGGAGTCGAAAGGTAAAGAGTGTACGTGTGTGTGTGCGTGTGTTCGTGTGTGTGTGCGTGTGTGAGTGTGTGTGTGTATCTATGTGTGTGTCCGTTCGGGTCGCAGAGATAAGAATACGGCCGAGGCAAGAAGGCCCTCCCTGTCGTCAGGGGCGACTAATGGGTAGGAGTCGAGATGGTGAATAGTGTATATGTGTGTGCGTGTGTGCGTGAGTGTGTGTGTGAGTGTGTGTGTATGTGTGTGTGTGTGTGTCTGTATCCCTTCGGCTCGCAGAGATAAGAATACGGCCGTCGCAAGAAGGCCATGCCTGCGGTAAGGAGCGACTATTGGGTAGGAGTCGAAAGGTAAAGAGTGTACGTGTGTGTGTGCGTGTGTTCGTGTGTGTGTGCGTGTGTGAGTGTGTGTGTGTATCTATGTGTGTGTCCGTTCGGGTCGCAGAGATAAGAATACGGCCGAGGCAAGAAGGCCCTCCCTGTCGTCAGGGGCGACTAATGGGTAGGAGTCGAGATGGTGAATAGTGTATATGTGTGTGCGTGTGTGCGTGAGTGTGTGTGTGAGTGTGTGTGTATGTGTGTGTGTGTCCCTTCGGCTCGCAGAGATAAAAATACGGCCGTGGCAAGAAGGCCATGCCTGCTGTAAGGAGCAACTATTGGGTACGAGTCGAGAGGTAAAGATTGTACGTGTTTGTGTGTGTGCGTGTGTGTGTGTGTGCGTGCGTGTATGTGTGATTGTGTGTGTGTGTCCGTTCGGCACGCAGAAATAAGAACACGGCCGTGGCAAGGAGGCCCTCCCTGTCGTAAGAGGCGACTAATGGGTAGGAGTCGAGATGGTAAATAGTGTATGTGTGTGTGCGTGTGTGCGTGTGTGTGTGTGTGTGAGTGTGTGTGTGTGTGTGTATGTGTGTCCCTTCGGCTCGCAGAGATAAGAATACAGCCGTGGCAAGAGTGTGTATGTGTGTGTGTCCGTTTGGCTTGCAGAAATAAGAATACGGCCGAGGCAAGAAGGCCCTCCCTGTCGTAAGAGGCGACTCATGGGTAGGAGTCGAGATGGTGAATAGTGCATGTGTGTGTGCGTGTGTGCGTGAGTGTGTGTGTGTGAGTGTGTGTGTGTATGCGTGTGTGTGTCCCTTCGGCTCGCAGAGATAAGAATACGGCCGTGGCAAGAAGGTCATGCCTGCTGTAAGGGGCGACTAATGGGTAGGAGTCGAGAGGTAAAGATTGTACGTGTTTGTGTGTGTGCGTGTGTGTGTGTGCGTGCGTGTATGTGTGATTGTGTGTGTGTCCCCGTTCGGCACGCAGAAATAAGAACACGGCCTTGGCAAGAAGGCCCTCCCTGTCGTAAGAGGCGACTAATGGGTAGGAGTCGAGAGGTGACGAGTGTATGTGTGTGTGCGTGTGTGTGTGAGTATGTGTGTGAATGTGTGTGTGTGTGTGTGTATGTGTGTGTGGGTGTCCCTTCGGCTCACAGAAATAAGAATACGGCCATGGCAAGAAGGCCATTCCTGCTGTAAGGAGCGACTAATGGATAGGAGTCGAGAGGTGAAGAGTGTACGTGTGTGTGTGACTGTGTGTGTGTGTGTGTGAGTATATGTGTGTGTATGTGTATGTGTCTGTGTGTGTCCCTTCGGCTCGCAGAGATAAGAATACGGCCGTGGCAAGAAGGCCGTGCCTGCTGTAAGAAGCGACCAATGGGTAGGAGTCGAAACGTGAAGAGTGTAGGTGTGTGTGTGTGAGTGTGTGTGTGTGTGTCTGTATAGCTCGCAGAGATAAGAACACAGCGTGGCCAGAAGGCCCAGCCTGTCCTAAGAGGCGACTAAATGTTAGGAGTCGAGAGGTGAAGAGTGTATGTGTGTGTGCGTGTGTGTGTGAGTATGTGTGTGAATGTGTGTGTGTGTGTGTATGTGTGTGTGTGTGTCCGTTCGGCTCGCAGAGGTAAGAATACGGCCATGGCAAGAAGGCCATTCTTGCTGTAAGGAGCGACTAATGGATAGGAGTCGAGAGGTGAAGAGTGTACGTGTGTGTGTGACTGTGTGTGTGTGTGTGTATGAGTATATGTGTGTGTATGTGTATGTGTCTGTATGTGTCCCTTCGGCTCGCAGAGATAAGAATACGGCCGTGGGAAGAAGGCCATGCCTGCTGTACTGAGCGACTAATGGGTAGGAGTTGAGAGGTAAAGATTGTAGGTGTTTGTGAGCGTGCGTGTGTTCGTGTGTGTGTGTGTGCGTGTGTGAGTGTGTGTGTGTATCTATGTGTGTGTCCGTTCGGCTCATAGAGATAAGAATACGGCCGAGGCAAAAAGGCCCTCCCTCTCGTAAGAGGCGACTAATGGGTAGGAGTCGAGATGGTGAATAGTGTATGTTTGTGTGTGTGTGTGTGTGTGCGTGTGTGTGTGTGTGTGTGTGAGTGTGTGTGTGTGTATGTGTGTGTGTGTCCCTTCGGCTCGCAGAGATAGGAATACAGCCGTGGCAAGAAGGCCATGTCTGTCGTAAGTGGCAACTAATGGGTAGCCGTCGAGAGGTGAAGAGTGTATGTGTGTGTTTGTGTGTGTGCGTGTGTGTGAGCGTGTGTGAGTGTGTGTGCGTGTGTGCTTGCGTGTATGTGTGCTTGTGTGTGTATGTCCGTTCGGCACGCAGAAATAAGAACACGGCCGTGGCAAGAAGGCCCTCCCTGTCGTAAGAGGCGACTAATGGGTAGGAGTCGAGATGGTGAATAGTGTATGTGTGTGTGCGTGTGTGTGTGTGAGTCTGTGAGTCTGTGTGTGTGTATGTGTATGTGTCTCCCTTCGGCTCGCAGAGATAAGAATACAGCCGTGGCAAGAAGGCCATGCCTGACGTAAGAGGCGACTAATGGGTAGGAGTCGAGAGGTGAAGAGTGTATGTGTGTGTGTGCGTGTGTGTGTGAGCGTGTCTGAGTGTGTGTGTGCCTGTTCGGCTTGCAGAGATAAGAATACGGCCGAGACAAGAAGGCTCTGCCTGTCGTAATGGGCGACTAATAGGTAGAAGTCGAGAGCTGAAGAATATGGGTGTGTGCGTGTGTGTGTGTGTGAGTGTGTGTGTGTGTGTATGTATGTGTGTGTCCCTTCAGCTCGCAGAGATACGAATACTGCCAAGGCAAGAAGACCTGCCTGTCGTAAGGGGTGACTAATAGTAGGAGTTTAGAGGTGAAGAGTTTATTTGTGTGTGTGTGAGTGTGTGCGTGTGTGTGTGTGTCCGTTCGGCTTGCAGAAACCTACAGGTAGGAGTCGAGAGGTGAAGAGTGTAGGTGTGTGTGAGTGTGTGTGTGTGTGTGAGTGTGTGTGTGTGTGAGAATGTGTGTGTGTATGTGTATCTGTGTGTGTGTCCCTTCGGCACGCAGAGATAAGAATACGGCCGTCGCAAGGAGGCCATGCCTGCGGTAAGGAGCGACTAATGGGTAGGAGTCGAAAGGTAAAGAGTGTACGTGTGTGTGTTTGTGCGTGTGTTCGTGTGTGTGTGCGTGTGTGAGTGTGTGTGTGTGTGTATCTATGTGTGTGTCCTTCGGGTCGCAGAGATAAGAATACGGCCGAGGTAAGAAGGCCCTCCCTGTCGTAAGAGGCGACTAATGGGTAGGTGTCGAGATGGTGAATAGTTTATGTGTGTGTGTGCGTGTGTGTGTGTGAGTGTGTGTGTGTATGTGTGTGTGTGTGTCCCTTCGGCTCGCAGAGATAAGAATACGGCCGTGGCAAGAAGGCCACGCCTGCTGTAAGAAGCGACTAATGAGTAGGAGTCGAAAGGTGAAGAGTGTACGTGTGTGTGTGAGTGTATGTGTGGGAGTATGTGTGTGTGTGTATGTGTATGTGTGTGTGTTTGTGTCGGACACACACACATACAAACACACACACACTCACACACGCACACCCATATTCTTCACCTCTCGACTCCTACCTATTAGTCGCCCCTTACGACAGGCAGAGCCTTCTTGTCTCGGCCGTATTTTTATCTCTGCAAGTTGAACGGGCACACACACACATACACACACACTCAGACACGCTCACACACACACGCACACACACACACACACATACACTCTTCACCTCTCGACTCCTACCCATTAGTCGCCTCTTACGTCAGGCATGGCCTTCTTGCCACGGCTGTATTCTTATCTCTGCGAGCCGAAGGGACACACATACACATACACACACACATACACACACACACATACACGCACACACGCACACACACACATACACTATTCACCATCTCGACTCCTACACATTAGTCGCCTCTAACGACAGGGAGGGCCTTCTTGCCACGGCCGTGTTCTTATTTCTGCGTACCGAACGGACACACACAATCAAACATACACGCACGCACACACACACACACACTCACACATGCTCACACACACGCACACACACACAAACACACACATACACTCTTCACCTCTCGACTCCTACCCATTAGTCGCCTCTTACGTCAGGCATGGCCTTCTTGCCACGGCTGTATTCTTATCTTAACGAGCCGAAGGGACACACATACACATACACACACACATACACACACACATACACACACACACACACACACACACGCACGCACGCACACACACATACACCATTCACCATCTCGACTCCTACCCATTAGTCGCCTCTTACGACAGGGAGGGCCTTCTTGCCTCGGCCGTATTCCTATCTCTACGAGCCAAACGGACACACACATAGATACACACACACACACTCACACACACACACACACACACACACACACACACACACACACACACACACACACACACACACACACACACACACACACACACACGAACACACGCACACACACAAACACGTACAATCTTTACCTCTCGACTCCTACCCATTAGTCGCTCCTTACAGCAGGCATGGCCTTCTTGCCACGGCCGTATTCTTATCCCTGCGAGCCGAAGGGACACAAACACACACACACACACATACACACACACATACACGTTCAGCTCGCAGAGATAAGAATACGGCCAAGGCAAGAAGACCCTGCCTGTCGTAAGGGGCGACTAATAGGTAGGAGTCGAGGGTGAAGAGTGTAGGTGTGTGTGTGAGTGTGTGTGTGTGTGTGAGAATGTGTGTGTGTATGTGTATGTGTGTGTGTGTGTATCCCTTCGGCTCGCAGAGATAAGAATACGGCCGTCGCAAGAAGGCCATGCCTGCGGTAAGGAGCGACTATTGGGTAGGAGTCGAAAGGTAAAGAGTGTACGTGTGTGTGTGTGTGTGCGTGTGTTCGTGTGTGTGTGCGTGTGTGAGTGTGTGTGTGTGTATCTTTGTGTGTGTCCGTTCGGGTCGCAGAGATAAGAATACGGCCGAGGCAAGAAGGCCATGCCTGCTGTAAGGAGCGACTATTGGGTACGAGTCGAGAGGTAAAGATTGTACGTGTTTGTGTGTGTGTGTGTGCGTGCGTGTATGTGTGATTGTGTGTGTGTGTGTCCGTTCGGCACGCAGAAATAAGAACACGGCCGTGGCAAGAAGGCCCTCCCTGTCGTCAGAGGCGACTAATGGGTAGGAGTCGAGATGGTGAATAGTGTATATGTGTGTGCGTGTGTGCGTGAGTGTGTGTGTGAGTGTGTGTGTATGTGTGTGTGTGTCCCTTCGGCTCGCAGAGATAAAAATACGGCCGTGGCAAGAAGGCCATGCCTGCTGTAAGGAGCGACTATTGGGTACGAGTCGAGAGGTAAAGATTGTACGTGTTTGTGTGTGTGCGTGTGTGTGTGTGTGCGTGTATGTGTGATTGTGTGTGTGTGTCCGTTCGGCACGCAGAAATAAGAACACGGCCGTGGCAAGAAGGCCCTCCCTGTCGTAATAGGCGACTAATGGGTAGGAGTCGAGATGGTAAATAGTGTATGTGTGTGTGCGTGTGTGCGTGTGTGTGTGTGTGTGAGTGTGTGTGTGTGTGTATGTGTGTCCCGTTGGCTCGCAGAGATAAGAATACAGCCGTGGCAAGAGTGTGTGTGTGTGTGTATGTCCGTTTGGCTTGCAGAAATAAGAATACGGCCGAGGCAAGAAGGCCCTCCCTGTCGTAAGAGGCGACTCATGGGTAGGAGTCGAGATGGTAAATAGTGTATGTGTGTGTGCGTGTGTGCGTGTGTGTGTATGTGTGAGTGTGTGTGTGTGTGTATGTGTGTCCCTTCGGCTCGCAGAGATAAGAATACAGCCGTGGCAAGAGTGTGTGTGTGTGTGTATGTCCGTTTGGCTTGCAGAAATAAGAATACGGCCGAGGCAAGAAGGCCCTCCCTGTCGTAAGAGGCGACTCATGGGTAGGAGTCGAGATGGTGAATAGTGCATGTGTGTGTGCGTGTGTGCGTGAGTGTGTGTGTGTGAGTGTGTGTGTGTATGCGTGTGTGTGTACCTTCGGCTCGCAGAGATAAGAATACGGCCGTGGCAAGAAGGCCATGCCTGCTGTAAGGAGCGACTAATGGGTAGGAGTCGAGAGGTAAAGATTGTACGTGTTTGTGTGTGTGCGTGTGTGTGTGCGTGCGTGTATGTGTGATTGTGTGTGTGTGTCCGTTCGGCACGCAGAAATAAGAACACGGCCTTGGCAAGAAGGCCCTCCCTGTCGTAAGAGGCGACTAATGGGTAGGAGTCGAGATGGTGAATAGTGTATGTGTGTGTGCGTGTGTGCGTGTGTGTAGGTGAGTGTGTGTGTGTATGTGTGTCCCTTCGGCTCGCAGAGATAAGAATACAGCCGTGGCAAGAGTGTGTGTGTGTGTGTGACCGTTCAGCTTGCAGAAATAAGAATACGACCAAGGCAAGAAGACCCTGCCTGTCGTAAGGGGTGACTAATAGTATTAGTTGAGAGGTGAAGAGTTTATTTGTGTGTGTGCGTGTGTGCGTGTGTATGTGTGTAAGTGTGTGTGTGTGTCCGTTCGGCTTGCAGAGATAAGAATACGGCCGTCGCAAGGAGGCCATGGAGGAGGGTAGGAGTCGAGAGGTAAAGATTGTACGTGTTTGTGTGTGTGTGCGTGTGTGCGTGTGTGAGTGTGTGTATGTATCTATGTGTGTGTCCGTTCGGCTTGTAGAGATAAGAATACGGCCGAGGCAAGAAGGCCCTCCCTGTCGTAAGAGGCGACTAATGGGTAAGAGTCGAGATGGTGAATAGTGTATGTGTGTGTGCATGTGTGCGTGTGTGCGTGTGTGTGTGTGTGAGAGTGTGTGTGGGTATGTGTGTGTGTGTCCCTTCGGCTCGAAGAGATAAGAATACAGCCGTGGCAAGAAGGCCATGTCTGTCGTAAGTGGCAACTAATGGGTAGGAGTCGAGAGGTGAAGAGTGTATGTGTGTGTTTGTGTGTGTGCGTGTGTGTGTGTGTGAGCGTGTGTGAGTGTGTGTGCGTGTGTGCGTGCGTGTATGTGTGATTGTGTGTGTGTGTTCGTTCGGCACGCAGAAATAAGAACACGGCCGTGGCTAGAAGGCCCTCCTTTTCGTAAGAGGCGACTAATAGTAAGGAGTCGAGATGGTGAAGAGTGTATGTGTGTGTGTGTGTGCGTGTGTATGTGAGCGTTTCTGAGTGTGTGTGTATGTGTGTGTGCCCGTTCGGCTTGCAGTGATAAGAATACGGCCGAGACAAGAAGGCTCTGCCTGTCGTAAGGGGCGACTAATAGGTAGGAGTCGAGAGGTGAAGAATATGGGTGTGTGAGTGTGAGTGTGTGTGTGAGAATGTGTGTGTGTGTGTATGTGTATGTGTGTTTGTGTGTGTCCCTTTGGCTCGCATAGATGAGAATACGGCCGTCGCAAGGAGGGAATGCCTGCGGTAAGGAGCGACTAATGGGTAGGAGTCGAAAGGTAAAGAGTGTACGTGTGTGTGTGTGTGCGTGTGTAAGTGTGTGTGTGTGTATCTGTGTGTGTGTCCGTTCGGGTCGCAGAGATAAGAATATGGCCGAGGCAAGGAGTCCCTCCCTGTTGTAAGAGGCGACTAATGGGTAGGAGTCGAGATGGTGAATAGTGTATGTGTGTGTGCGTGTGTGCGTGTGTGTGTGTGAGAGTGTGTGAGTGCGTGTGTGTAACTATATGTGTGTCCGTTCGGCTCGTAGAGATAAAAATACGGCCAAGAAGAAGGCCCTCCCTGTCGTAAGAGGCGACTAATGGGTAGGAGTCGAGATGGTGAATAGTGTACGTGTGTGTGCGTGTGTGCGTGTGTATGTGTGCGTGTGTGTGTGTGAGTATGTGTGTGAATGTGTGTGTGTGTGTGTATGTTTGTGTGTGTGTGTCCATTTGGCTCGCAGAGATGAGAATACGGCCGTCGCAAGGAGGGAATGCCTGCGGTAAGGAGCGACTAATAGGTAGGAGTCGAAAGGTAAAGAGTGTACGTGTGTGTGTGTGTGTGTGCGTGTGTTCGTGTGTGTGTGCATGTGTGAGTGTGTGTGTGTGTATCTGTGTGTGTGTCCGTTCGGGTCGCAGAGATAAGAATATGGCCGAGGCAAGGACTCCCTCCCTGTCGTAAGAGGCGACTAATGGGTAGGAGTCGAGATGGAGAATAGTGTATGTGTGTGTGCGTGTGTGCGTGTGTGCGTGTGTGTGTGTGTGTGTGTGAGTGTGTGTGTGTGTATGTGTGTGTGTGTCCCTTCGGCTCGCAGAGATAAGAATACGGCCATGGCAAGAAGGCCAGTCCTGCTGTAAGGAGCGACTAATGGATAGGAGTCGAGAGGTGAAGAGTGTACGTGTGTGTGTGACTGTGTGTGTGTGTGTGTGAGTATATGTGTGTGTATGTGTATGTGTCTGTGTGTGTCCCTTCGGCTCGCAGAGATAAGAATACGGCCGTGGCAAGAAGGCCATGCCTGCTGTACGGAGCGACTAATGGGTAGGAGTTAAGAGGTAAAGATTGTACGTGTTTGTGAGTTTGCGTGTGTTCGTGTGTGTGTGTGTGCGTGTGTGAGTGTGTGTGTGTATATATGTGTGTGTCCGTTCGGCTCATAGAGATAAGAATACGGCCGAGGCAAGAAGGCCCTCCCTGTCGTAAGAGGCGACTAATGGGTAGGAGTCGAGATGGTGAATAGTGTATGTGTGTGTGTGTGTGCGTGTGTGTGTGTGTGAGTGTGTGTGTGTGTATATGTGTGTGTGTGTGTGTCCCTTCAGCTCGCAGAGATAGGAATACAGCCGTGGCAAGAAGGCCATGTCTGTCGTAAGTGGCAACTAATGGGTAGCAGTCAAGAGGTGAAGAGTGTATGTGTGTGTTTGTGTGTGTGTGCGTGTGTGTGAGCGTGTGTGAGTGTGTGTGCTTGTGTGCTTGCGTGTATGTGTGCTTGTGTGTTTATGTCCGTTCGGCACGCAGAAATAAGAACACGGCCGTGGCAAGAAGGCCCTCCCTGTCGTAAGAGGCGACTAATGGGTAGGAGTGGAGATGGTGAATAGTGTATGTGTGTGTGTGTGTGTGTGTGTGCGTGTGTGTGTGTGTGAGTGTGTATGTGTGTATGTGTGTGTGTCCCTTCTGCTCGCAGAGATAGGAATACAGCCGTGGCAAGAAGGCCATGTCTGTCGTAAGTGGCAACTAATGGGTAGCAGTCGAGAGGTGAAGAGTGTATGTGTGTTTTTGTGTGTGTGTGCGTGTGTGTGAGCGTGTGTGAGTGTGTGTGCGTGTGTGCTTGCGTGTATGTGTGCTTGTGTGTGTATGTCCGTTCGGCACGCAGAAATAAGAACACGGCCGTGGCAAGAAGGTCCTCCCTGTCGTAAGAGGCGACTAATGGGTAGGAGTCGAGATGGTGAATAGTGTATGTGTGTGTGCGTGTGTGCGTGTGTGTGTGTGTGTGTGAGTGTGTGTGTGTGTATGTGTATGTGGGTCCCTTCGGCTTGAAGAGATAAGAATACGGCCGAGACAAGAAGGCTCTGCCTGTCGTAAGGGGCGACTAATAGGTAGAAGTCGAAAGCTGAAGAATATGGGTGTGTGAGTGTGAGTGTGTGTGTTCATGTGTGTGTGCGTGTGTGAGTGTGTGTGTATGTATGTGTGTGTCCGTTCAGCTCGCAGAGATAAGAATACTGCCAAGGCAAGAAGACCTGCCTGTCGTAAGGGGTGACTAATAGTAGGAGTTTAGAGGTGAAGAGTTTATTTGTGTGTGTGTGAGTGTGTGCGTGTGTGTGTGTGTCCGTTCGGCTTGCAGAAACCTACAGTTAGGAGTCGAGAGGTGAAGAGTGTAGGTGTGTGTGTGAGTGTGTGTGTGTGTGTGTGAGTATGTGTGTGAATGTGTGTGTGTGTGTGTGTGTGTATGTGTGTGTGTGTGTCCCTTCGGCTCGCAGAGATAAGAATACGGCCATGGCAAGAAGGCCATTCCTGCTGTAAGGAGCGACTAATGGATAGGAGTCGAGAGGTAAAGAGTGTACGTGTGTGTGTGACTGTGTGTGTGTGTGTGAGTATATGTGTGTGTATGTGTATGTGTCTGTGTGTGTCCCTTCGGCTCGCAGAGATAAGAATACGGTCGTGGCAAGAAAGCCGTGCCTGCTGTAAGAAGCGACTAATGGGTAGGAGTCGAAAGGTGAAGAGTGTAGGTGTGTGTGTGTGTGAGTGTGTGTGTGTGTGTCTCTGTATAGCTCGCAGAGATAAGAACACGGCGTGGCCAGAAGGCCCAGCCTGTCCTAAGAGGCGACTAAATGTTAGGAGTCGAGAGGTGAAGAGTGTATGTGTGTGTGCGTGTGTGTGTGTGAGTATGTGTGTGAATGTGTGTGTGTGTGTGTATGTGTGTGTGTGTGTCCCTTCGGCTCGCAGAGATAAGAATACGGCCGTGGCAAGAAGGCCATGCCTGCGGTAAGGAGCGACTATTGGGTAGGAGTCGAAAGGTAAAGAGTGTACGTGTGTGTGTGTGTGTGTGCGTGTGTTCGTGTGTGTGTGCGTGTGTGAGTGTGTGTGTGTATGTATGTGTGTGTCCGTTCGGGTCGCAGAGATAAGAATGCGGCCGAGGCAAGAAGGCCATGCCTGCTGTAAGGAGCGACTATTGGGTAGGAGTCGAGAGGTAAAGATTGTACGTGTTTGTGTGTGTGCGTGTGTGTGTGTGCGTGCGTGTATGTGTGATTGTGTGTGTGTGTCCGTTCGGCACGCAGAAATAAGAACACGGCCGTGGCAAGAAGGCCCTCCCTGTCGTAAGAGGCGACTAATGGGTAGGAGTCGAAATGGTAAATAGTGTATGTGTGTGTGCGTGTGTGCGTGTGTGTGTGTGAGTGTGTGTGTGTATGTGTGTCCGTTCGGCTTGCAGAGATAAGAATACTGCCGAGGCAAGAAGGCCATCCTGTCGTATGAGGCGATTAATTGTTATGAGTCGAGAGGTGAAGAGTGTATGTTTGTGTGTGCGTGTGTTCGTGTGTGTACGTGTGTGAGTGTGTGTGTGTGTGTGTGTGTATCTATGTGTGTGTCCGTTTGGGTCGCAGAGATAACAATACGGCCGAGGCAAGAAGGACCTCCCTGTCGTAAGAGGCGACTAATGGGTAGGAGTCGAAAGGTGAAGAGTGTAGGTGTGTGTGTGTGTGTGTGAGTGTGTGTGTGTGTGTCTGTATAGCTCGCAGAGATAAGAACACGGCGTGGCCAGAAGGCCCTGCCTGTCGTAAGAGGCGACTAATTGTTAGGAGTCGAGAGGTGAAGAGTGTATGTGTGTGTGCGTGTGTGTGTGTGAGTATGTGTGTGAATGTGTGTGTGTGTGTATGTGTGTGTGTGTGTCCCTTCGGCTCGCAGAGATAAGAATACGGCCATGGCAAGAAGGCCATTCCTGCTGTAAGGAGCGACTAATGGATAGGAGTCGAGAGGTGAAGAGTGTACGTGTGTGTGTGACTGTGTGTGTGTGTGTGAGTATATGTGTGTATGTGTATGTGTCTGTGTGTGTTCCTTCGGCTCGCAGAGATAAGAATACGGCCGTGGCAAGAAGGCCGTGCCTGTTGTAAGAAGCGACTAATGGGTAGGAGTCGAAAGGTGAAGAGTGTAGGTGTGTGTGTGTGAGTGTGTGTGTGTGTGTCTGTATAGCTCGCAGAGATAAGAACACGGCGTGGCCAGAAGGCCCAGCCTGTCCTAAGAGGCGACTAAATGTTAGGAGTCGAGAGGTGAAGAGTGTATGTGTGTGTGCGTGTGTGTGTGTGTGTGAGTATGTGTGTGAATGTGTGTGTGTGTATGTGTGTGTGTGTGTGTGTGTGTCCCTTCGGCTCGCAGAGATAATAATACGGCCATGGCAAGAAGGCCATTCTTGCTGTAAGGAGCGACTAATGGATAGGAGTCGAGAGGTGAAGAGTGTACGTGTATGTGTGACTGTGTGTGTGTGTGTGTGTGAGTATATGTGTGTGTATGTGTATTGTGTCTGTATGTGTCCCTTCGGCTCGCAGAGATAAGAATTCGGCCGTGGCAAGAAGGCCATGCCTGCTGTACGGAGCGACTAATGGGTAGGAGTTGAGAGGTAAAGATTGTACGTGTTTGTGAGCGTGCGTGTGTTCGTGTGTGTGTGTGTGCGTGTGTGAGTGTGTGTGTGTATCTATGTGTGTGTCCGTTCGGCTCATAGAGATAAGAATACGGCCGAGGCAAGAAGGCTCTCCCTGTCGTAAGAGGCGACTAATGGGTAGGAGTCGAGATGGTGAATAGTGTATGTGTGTGTGTGTGTGTGCGTGTGTGTGTGTGAGTGTGTGTGTTTGTGTATGTGTGTGTGTGTGTGTCCCTTCGGCTCGCAGAGATAGGAATACAGCCGTGGCAAGAAGGCCATGTCTGTTGTAAGTGGCAACTAATGGGTAGCAGTCGAGAGGTGAAGAGTGTATGTGTGTGTTTGTGTGTGTGTGCGTGTGTGCTTGCGTGTATGTGTGCTTGTGTGTGTATGTCCGTTCGGCACGCAGAAATAAGAACACGGCTGTGGCAAAAAGGCCCTCCCTGTCGTAAGAGGCGACTAATGGGTAGGAGTCGAGATGGTGAATAGTGTATGTGTGTGTGTGTGTGTGCGTGTGTGTGTGTGTGTGTGAGTGTGTATGTGTGTATGTGTGTGTGTGTCCCTTCGGCTCGCAGAGATAGGAATACAGCCGTGGCAAGAAGGCCATGTCTGTTGTAAGTGGCAACTAATGGGTAGCAGTCGAGAGATGAAGAGTGTATGTGTGTTTTTGTGTGTGTGTGCGTGTGTGTGAGCGTGTGTGAGTGTGTGTGCGTGTGTGCTTGCGTGTATGTGTGCTTGTGTGTGTATGTCCGTTCGGCACGCAGAAATAAGAACACGGCCGTGGCAAGAAGGCCCTCCCTGTCGTAAGAGGCGACTAATGGGTAGGAGTCGAGATGGTGAATAGTGTATGTGTGTGTGCGTGTGTGCGTGTGTGTGTGTGTGTGAGTGTGTGTGTGTATGTGTATGTGTGTCCCTTCGGCTTGCAGAGATAAGAATACGGCCGAGACAAGAAGGCTCTGCCTGTCGTAAGGGGCGACTAATAGGTAGAAGTCGAGAGCTGAAGAATATGGGTGTGTGAGTGTGAGTGTGTGTGTTCATGTGTGTGTGCGTGTGTGAGTGTGTGTGTATGTATGTGTGTGTCCGTTCAGCTCGCAGAGATAAGAATACTGCCAAGGCAAGAAGACCTGCCTGTCGTAAGGGGTGACTAATAGTAGGAGTTTAGAGGTGAAGAGTTTATTTGTGTGTGTGTGAGTGTGTGCGTGTGTGTGTGTGTCCGTTCGTCTTGCAGAAACCTACAGGTAGGAGTCGAGAGGTGAAGAGTGTAGGTGTGTGTGTGAGTGTGTGTGTGTGTGTGTGTGTGAGTGTGTGTATGTGTGTGAGAATGTGTGTGTGTATGTGTATCTGTGTGTGTGTGTGTGTCCCTTCGGCTCGCAAAAATAAGAATACGGCCGTCGCAAGGAGGCCACGCCTGCGGTAAGGAGCGACTAATATGTAGGAGTCGAGAGGTAAAGAGTGTACGTGTGTGTGTTTGTGCGTGTAGTCGTGTGTGTGTGCGTGTGTGAGTGTGTGTGTGTGTGTATCTATGTGTGTGTCCTTCGGGTCGCAGAGATAAGAATACGGCCGAGGCAAGAAGGCCCTCCCTGTCGTAAGAGGCGACTAGTGGGTAGGTGTCGAGATGGTGAATAGTGTATGTGTGTGTGCGTGTGTGCGTGTGTGCGTGTGTGTGTGTGTGAGTGTGTGTGTATGTGTGTGTGTGTCCCTTCGGCTCGCAGAGATAAGAATACGGCCGTGGCAAGAAGGCCATGCCTGCTGTAAGAAGCGACTAATGAGTAGGAGTCGAAAGGTGAAGAGTGTACGTGTGTGTGTGAGTGTGTGTGTGGGAGTATGTGTGTGTATGTGTATGTGTGTGTTTGTGTCGGACACACACACATACCTACACACACTCACACACGCACACACACATGAACACACACACTCACACTCACACACCCATATTCTTCACCTCTCGACTCCTACCTATTAGTCGCCCCTTACGACAGGCAGAGCCTTTTTGTCTCGGCCGTATTTTTATCTCTGCAAGTTGAACGGGCACACACACACATACACACACACTTAGACACGCTCACACACACACGCACACACACACACACATATACTCTTCACCTCTCGACTCCTACCCATTAGTCGCCTCTTACGTCAGGCATGGCCTTCTTGCCACGGCTGTATTCTTATCTCTGCGAGCCGAAGGGACACACATACACATACACACACACGTACACACACACACACACGCACACACGCACACACACATACACTATTCACCATCTCGACTCCTACCCATTAGTCGCCTCTAACTACAGGGAGGGCCTTCTTGCCACGGCCGTGTTCTTATTTCTGCGTACCGAACGGACACACACAATCACACATACACGCACGCACACACGCACACACACTTACACATGCTCACACACACACGCACACACACACAAACACACACATACACTCTTCACCTCTCGACTCCTACCCATTAGTCTCCTCTTACGTCAGGCATGGCCTTCTTGCCACGGCTGTATTCTTATCTCTGCGAGCCGAAGGGACACACATACACATACACACACACATACACACACATACACACACACACACACACACGCACGCACGCACGCACACACACATACACTATTCACCATCTCGACTCCTACCCATTAGTCGCCTTTTACGACAGGGAGGGCCTTCTTGCCTGGGCCGTATTCTTATCTCTACGAGCCGAACGGACACACACATAGATACACACACACACACTCTCTCACACACACACACACACACACACACACACACACGAACACACGCACACACACAAACACGTACAATCTTTACCTCTCGACTCCTACCCATTAGTCGCTCCTTACAGCAGGCATGGCCTTCTTGCCACGGCCGTATTCTTATCCCTGCGAGCCGAAGGGACACAAACACACACACACACACACATACACACACACATACACGTTCAGCTCGCAGAGATAAGAATACGGCCAAGGCAAGAAGACCCTGCCTGTCGTAAGGGGTGACTAATAGTAGGAGTTGAGAGGTGAAGAGTTTATTTGTGTGTGTGTGCGTGTGTGCGTGTGTATGTGTGTGAGTGTGTGTGTGTGTCCCTTCGGCTCACAGAGATAAGAATACAGCCGTCGCAAGGAGGCCATGCCTGCGGTAAGGAGCGACTTTTGGGTAGGAGTCGAAAGGTAAAGAGTGTACGTGTGTGTGTGTGTGTGTGTGTGTGCGTGTGTTCGTGTGTATGTGCGTGTGTGAGTGTGTGTGTGTGTATCTATGTGTGGGTCCGTTCGGGTCGCAGAGATAAGAATGCGGCCGAGGCAAGAAGGCCATGCCTGCTGTAAGGAGCGACTATTGGGTAGGAGTCGAGAGGTAAAGATTGTACGTGTTTGTGTGTGTGCGTGTGTGTGTGTGTGCGTGCGTGTATGTGTGATTGTGTGTGTGTGTGTCCGTTCGGCACGCAGAAATAAGAACACGGCCGTGGCAAGAAGGCCCTCCCTGTCGTAAGAGGCGACTAATTGGTAGGAGTCGAGATGGTAAATAGTGTATGTGTGTGTGCGTGTGTGCATGTGTGTGTGTGTGAGTGTGTGTGTGTATGTGTGTCCCTTCGGCTCGCAGAGATAAGAATACAGCCGTGGCAAGAGTGTGTGTGTGTGTGTGTTTGTCCGTTTGGCTTGCAGAAATAAGAATATGGCCGAGGCAAGAAGGCCCTCCCTGTCGTAAGAGGCGGCTCATGGGTAGAAGTCGAGATGGTGAATAGTGCATGTGTGTGTGCGTGTGTGCGTGAGTGTGTGTGTATGTGAGTGTGTGTATGTATGTGTGTGTGTGTCCCTTCGGCTCGCAGAGATAAGAATACGGCCGTGGCAAGAAGGCCATGCCTGCTGTAAGGAGCGACTAATGGGTAGGAGTCGAGAGGTAAAGATTGTACGTGTTTGTGTGTGTGCGTGTGTGTGTGTGCGTGCGTGTATGTGTGATTGTGTGTGTGTGTGTCCGTTCGGCTCGCAGAGATAAGAATACAGCCGTGGCAAGAGTGTGTGTGTGTGTGACCGTTCAGCTTGCAGAAATAAGAATACGACCAAGGCAAGAAGACTCTGCCTGTCGTAAGGGGTGACTAATAGTAGGAGTTGAGAGGTGAAGAGTTTATTTGTGTGTGTGTGCGTGTGTGCGTTTGTATGTGTGTGAGTGTGTGTGTGTCCGTTCGGCTTGCAGAGATAAGAATACGGCCGTCGCAAGGAGGCCATGCCTGCGGTAAGGAGCGACTAATGGGTAGGAGTCGAAAGGTAAAGAGTGTACGTGTGTGTGTGCGTGTGTTCGTGTGTGTTCGTGTGTGAGTGTGTGTGTGTGTGTATCTATGTGTGTGTCCATTCGGGTCGCAGAGATAAGAATACGGCCGTGGCAAGAAGGCCATGCCTGCTGTACGGAGCGAATAATGGGTAGGAGTTGAGAGGTAAAGATTGTACGTGTTTGTGAGCGTGCGTGTGTTCGTGTGTGTGTGTGCGTGTGTGAGTGTGTGTGTGTATATATGCATGTGTCCGTTCGGCTCATAGAGATAAGAATACGGCCGAGGCAAGAAGGCCCTCCCTGTCGTAAGAGGCGACTAATGGGTAGGAGTCGAGATGGTGAATATTGTATGTGTGTGTGTGTGCGTGTGTGTGTTTGTGAGTGTGTGTGTGTATGTGTGTGTGTGTGTCCCTTCGGCTCGCAGAGATAGGAATACCGCCGTGGCAAGAAGGCCATGTCTGTCGTAAGTGGCAACTAATGGGTAGCAGTCGATAGGTGAAGAGTGTATGTTTGTGTTTGTGTGTGTGTGCGTGTGTGTGAGCGTGTGTGAGTGTGTGTGTTTGTGTGTGAGTGTGTGTGTGTGTATCTATGTGTGTGTCCGTTTGGGTCGCAGAGATAAGAATACGGCCAAGGCAAGGAGGCCCTCCCTGTCGTAAGAGGCGACTAATCGGTAGGAGTCGAAAGGTGAAGAGTGTAGGTGTGTGTGTGTGTGTGAGTGTGTGTGTGTGTCTGCATAGCTCGCAGAGATAAGAACACGGCGTGGCCAGAAGGCCCTGCCTGTCGTAAGAGGCGACTAATTGTTAGGAGTCGAGAGGTGAAGAGTGTATGTGTGTGTGCGTGTGTGTGTGTGAGTATGTGTGTGAATGTGTGTCTGTGTGTATGTGTGTGTGTGTGTCCCTTCGGCTCGCAGAGATAAGAATACGGCCATGGCAAGAAGGCCATTCCTGCTGTAAGGAGCGACTAATGGATAGGAGTCGAGAGGTGAAGAGTGTACGTGTGTGTGTGACTGTGTGTGTGTGTGTGAGTATATGTGTGTGTATGTGTATGTGTCTGTGTGTGTCCCTTCGGCTCGCAGAGATAAGAATACGGCCATGGCAAGAAGGCCGTGCCTGCTGTAAGAAGCGACTAATGGGTAGGAGTCGAAAGGTGAAGAGTGTAGGTGTGTGTGTGTGAGTGTGTGTGTGTGTGTGTGTGTCTGTATAGCCCGCAAAGATAAGAACACGGCGTGGCAAGAAGGCCCAGCCTGTCCTAAGAGGCGACTAAATGTTAGGAGTCGAGAGGTGAAGAGTGTATGTGTGTGTGCGTGTGTGTGTGTGAGTATGTATGTGAATGTGTGTGTGTGTGTGTGTGTATGTGTGTGTGTGTGTCCCTTCGGCTCGCAGAGATAAGAATACGGCCATGGCAAGAAGGCCATTCTTGCTGTAAGGAGCGACTAATGGATAGGAGTCGAGAGGTGAAGAGTGTACGTGTGTGTGTGACTGTGTGTGTGTGTGTGTGAGTATATGTGTGTGTATGTGTATGTGTCTGTATGTGTCCCTTCGGCTCGCAGAGATAAGAATACGGCCGTGGCAAGAAGGCCATGCCTGCTGTACGGAGCGACTAATGGGTAGGAGTTGAGAGGTAAAGGTTGTACGTGTTTGTGAGCGTGCGTGTGTTCGTGTGTGTGTGTGTGCGTGTGTGAGTGTGTGTGTGTATATATGTGTGTGTCCGTTCGGCTCATAGAGATAAGAATACGGCCGAGGCAAGAAGGCCCTCCCTGTCGTAAGAGGCGACTAATGGGTAGGAGTCGAGATGGTGAATAGTGTATGTGTGTGTGTGTGCGTGTGTGTGTGTGTGAGTGTGTGTGTGTGTGTATGTGTGTGTGTGTCCCTTCGGCTCGCAGAGATAGGAATACAGCCGTGGCAAGAAGGCCATGTCTGTCGTAAGTGGCAACTAATGGGTAGGAGTCGAGAGGTGAAGAGTGTATGTGTGTGTTTGTGTGTGTGTGCGTGTGTGTGAGCGTGTGTGAGTGTGTGTGCTTGTGTGCTTGCGTGTATGTGTGCTTGTGTGTTTATGTCCGTTCGGCACGCAGAAATAAGAACACGGCCGTGGCAAGAAGGCCCTCCCTGTCGTAAGAGGCGACTAATGGGTAGGAGTCGAGATGGTGAATAGTGTATGTGTGTGTGTGTGTGTGTGTGCGTGTGTGTGTGAGTGTGGGTGTGTGTATGTGTGTGTGTGTGTGTGTCCCTTCGGCTCGCAGAGATAGGAATACAGCCGTGGCAAGAAGGCCATGTCTGTCGTAAGTGGCAACTAATGGGTAGCAGTCGAGAGGTGAAGAGTGTATGTGTGTGTTTGTGTGTGTGTGTGCGTGTGTGTGAGCGTGTGTGAGTGTGTGTGTTTGTGTGTGAGTGTGTGTGTGTGTATCTATGTGTGTGTCCGTTTGGGTCGCAGAGATAAGAATACGGCCGAGGCAAGAAGGCCCTCCCTGTCGTAAGAGGCGACTAATGGGTAGGAGTCGAAAGGTGAAGAGTGTAGGTGTGTGTGTGTGTGTGTGTGTGTGTGTGTGTGTGAGTGTGTGTATGTGTGTCTGCATAGCTCGCAGAGATAAGAACACGGCGTGGCCAGAAGGCCCTGCCTGTCGTAAGAGGCGACTAATTGTTAGGAGTCGAGAGGTGAAGAGTGTATGTGTGTGTGCGTGTGTGTGTGTGAGTATGTGTGTGAATGTGTGTGTGTGTGTGTGTATGTGTGTGTGTGTGTGTCCCTACGGCTCGCAGAGATAAGAATACGGCCATGGCAAGAAGGCCATTCCTGCTGTAAAGAGCGTCTAATGGATAGGAGTCGAGAGGTGAAGAGTGTACGTGTGTGTGTGACTGTGTGTGTGTGTGTGAGTATATGTGTGTGTATGTGTATGTGTCTGTGTGTGTCCCTTCGGCCCGCAGATATAAGAATACGGCCGTGGCAAGAAGGCCGTGCCTGCTGTAAGAAGCGACTAATGGGTAGGAGTCGAAAGGTGAAGAGTGTAGGTGTGTGTGTGTGTGTGAGTGTGTGTGTGTGTGTGTCTGTATAGCTCGCAGAGATAAGAACACGGCGTGGCCAGAAGGCCCAGCCTGTCCTAAGAGGCGACTAAATGTTAGGAGTCGAGAGGTGAAGAGTGTATATGTGTGTGCGTGTGTGTGTGTGAGTATGTGTGTGAATGTGTGTGTGTGTGTGTGTGTATGTGTGTGTGTGTGTCCCTTCGGCTCGCAGAGATAAGAATACGGCCATGGCAAGAAGGCCATTCTTGCTGTAAGGAGCGACTAATGGATAGGAGTCGAGAGGTGAAGAGTGTACGTGTGTGTGTGACTGTGTGTGTGTGTGTGTGTGTGTGAGTATATGTGTGTGTATGTGGATGTGTCTGTATGTGTCCCTTCGGCTCGTAGAGATAAGAATACGGCCGTGGCAAGAAGGCCATGCCTGCTGTACGGAGCGACTAATGGGTAGGAGTTGAGAGGTAAAGATTGTACGTGTTTGTGAGCGTGCGTGTGTTCGTGTGTGTGTGTGTGTGCGTGTGTGAGTGTGTGTGTATATATGTGTGTGTCCGTTCGGCTCATAGAGATAAGAATACGGCCGAGGCAAGAAGGCCCTCCCTGTCGTAAGAGGCGACTAATGGGTAGGAGTCGAGATGGTGAATAGTGTATGTGTGTGTGTGTGTGCGTGTGTGTGTGTGTGAGTGTGTGTGTGTTTATGTGTGTGTGTGTGTCCCTTCGGCTCGCAGAGATAGGAATACAGCCGTAGCAAGAAGGCCATGTCTGTCGTAATTGGCAACTAATGGGTAGCAGTCGAGAGGTGAAGAGTGTATGTGTGTGTTTGTGTGTGTGTGCGTGTGTGTGAGCGTGTGTGAGTGTGTGTGCTTGTGTGCTTGCGTGTATGTGTGCTTGTGTGTTTATGTCCGTTTGGCACGCAGAAATAAGAACACGGCCGTGGCAAGAAGGCCCTCTCTGTCGTATGAGGCGACTAATGGGTAGGAGTCGAAAGGTGAAGAGTGTAGGTGTGTGTGTGTGTGTGTGTGTGAGTGTGTGTATGTGTGTCTGCATAGCTCGCAGAGATAAGAACACGGCGTGGCCAGAAGGCCCTGCCTGTCGTAAGAGGCGACTAATTGTTAGGAGTCGAGAGGTGAAGAGTGTATGTGTGTGTGCGTGTGTGTGTGTGAGTATGTGTGTGAATGTGTGTGTGTGTGTGTGTGTATGTGTGTGTGTGTGTGTCCCTACGGCTCGCAGAGATAAGAATACGGCCATGGCAAGAAGGCCATTCCTGCTGTAAAGAGCGTCTAATGGATAGGAGTCGAGAGGTGAAGAGTGTACGTGTGTGTGTGACTGTGTGTGTGTGTGTGAGTATATGTGTGTGTATGTGTATGTGTCTGTGTGTGTCCCTTCGGCCCGCAGATATAAGAATACGGCCGTGGCAAGAAGGCCGTGCCTGCTGTAAGAAGCGACTAATGGGTAGGAGTCGAAAGGTGAAGAGTGTAGGTGTGTGTGTGTGAGTGTGTGTGTGTGTGTGTCTGTATAGCTCGCAGAGATAAGAACACGGCGTGGCCAGAAGGCCCAGCCTGTCCTAAGAGGCGACTAAATGTTAGGAGTCGAGAGGTGAAGAGTGTATGTGTGTGTGCGTGTGTGTGTGTGAGTATGTATGTGAATGTGTGTGTGTGTGTGTGTGTGTGTGTGTATGTGTGTGTGTGTGTCCCTTCGGCTCGCAGAGATAAGAATACGGCCATGGCAAGAAGGCCATTCTTGCTGTAAGGAGCGACTAATGGATAGGAGTCGAGAGGTGAAGAGTGTACGTGTGTGTGTGACTGTGTGTGTGTGTGTGTGTGAGTATATGTGTGTGTATGTGTATGTGTCTGTATGTGTCCCTTCGGCTCGCAGAGATAAGAATACGGCCGTGGCAAGAAGGCCATGCCTGCTGTACGGAGCGACTAATGGGTAGGAGTTGAGAGGTAAAGGTTGTACGTGTTTGTGAGCGTGCGTGTGTTCGTGTGTGTGTGTGTGCGTGTGTGAGTGTGTGTGTGTATATATGTGTGTGTCCGTTCGGCTCATAGAGATAAGAATACGGCCGAGGCAAGAAGGCCCTCCCTGTCGTAAGAGGCGACTAATGGGTAGGAGTCGAGATGGTGAATAGTGTATGTGTGTGTGTGTGCGTGTGTGTGTGTGTGAGTGTGTGTGTGTGTGTATGTGTGTGTGTGTCCCTTCGGCTCGCAGAGATAGGAATACAGCCGTGGCAAGAAGGCCATGTCTGTCGTAAGTGGCAACTAATGGGTAGGAGTCGAGAGGTGAAGAGTGTATGTGTGTGTTTGTGTGTGTGTGCGTGTGTGTGAGCGTGTGTGAGTGTGTGTGCTTGTGTGCTTGCGTGTATGTGTGCTTGTGTGTTTATGTCCGTTCGGCACGCAGAAATAAGAACACGGCCGTGGCAAGAAGGCCCTCCCTGTCGTAAGAGGCGACTAATGGGTAGGAGTCGAGATGGTGAATAGTGTATGTGTGTGTGTGTGTGTGTGTGTGTGTGCGTGTGTGTGTGAGTGTGTGTGTGTGTATGTGTGTGTGTGTGTGTCCCTTCGGCTCGCAGAGATAGGAATACAGCCGTGGCAAGAAGGCCATGTCTGTCGTAAGTGGCAACTAATGGGTAGCAGTCGAGAGGTGAAGAGTGTATGTGTGTGTTTGTGTGTGTGTGTGCGTGTGTGTGAGCGTGTGTGAGTGTGTGTGTTTGTGTGTGAGTGTGTGTGTGTGTATCTATGTGTGTGTCCGTTTGGGTCGCAGAGATAAGAATACGGCCGAGGCAAGAAGGCCCTCCCTGTCGTAAGAGGCGACTAATGGGTAGGAGTCGAAAGGTGAAGAGTGTAGGTGTGTGTGTGTGTGTGTGTGTGTGTGTGTGTGTGTGAGTGTGTGTATGTGTGTCTGCATAGCTCGCAGAGATAAGAACACGGCGTGGCCAGAAGGCCCTGCCTGTCGTAAGAGGCGACTAATTGTTAGGAGTCGAGAGGTGAAGAGTGTATGTGTGTGTGCGTGTGTGTGTGTGAGTATGTGTGTGAATGTGTGTGTGTGTGTGTGTGTGTATGTGTGTGTGTGTGTGTCCCTACGGCTCGCAGAGATAAGAATACGGCCATGGCAAGAAGGCCATTCCTGCTGTAAAGAGCGTCTAATGGATAGGAGTCGAGAGGTGAAGAGTGTACGTGTGTGTGTGACTGTGTGTGTGTGTGTGAGTATATGTGTGTGTATGTGTATGTGTCTGTGTGTGTCCCTTCGGCCCGCAGATATAAGAATACGGCCGTGGCAAGAAGGCCGTGCCTGCTGGAAGAAGCGACTAATGGGTAGGAGTCGAAAGGTGAAGAGTGTAGGTGTGTGTGTGTGAGTGTGTGTGTGTGTGTGTCTGTATAGCTCGCAGAGATAAGAACACGGCGTGGCCAGAAGGCCCAGCCTGTCCTAAGAGGCGACTAAATGTTAGGAGTCGAGAGGTGAAGAGTGTATGTGTGTGTGCGTGTGTGTGTGTGAGTATGTGTGTGAATGTGTGTGTGTGTGTGTGTGTATGTGTGTGTGTGTGTCCCTTCGGCTCGCAGAGATAAGAATACGGCCATGGCAAGAAGGCCATTCTTGCTGTAAGGAGCGACTAATGGATAGGAGTCGAGAGGTGAAGAGTGTACGTGTGTGTGTGACTGTGTGTGTGTGTGTGTGTGTGTGAGTATATGTGTGTGTATGTGGATGTGTCTGTATGTGTCCCTTCGGCTCGTAGAGATAAGAATACGGCCGTGGCAAGAAGGCCATGCCTGCTGTACGGAGCGACTAATGGGTAGGAGTTGAGAGGTAAAGATTGTACGTGTTTGTGAGCGTGCGTGTGTTCGTGTGTGTGTGTGTGCGTGTGTGAGTGTGTGTGTGTATATATGTGTGTGTCCGTTCGGCTCATAGAGATAAGAATACGGCCGAGGCAAGAAGGCCCTCCCTGTCGTAAGAGGCGACTAATGGGTAGGAGTCGAGATGGTGAATAGTGTATGTGTGTGTGTGTGTGTGCGTGTGTGTGTGTGTGAGTGTGTGTGTGTGTATGTGTGTGTGTGTGTCCCTTCGGCTCGCAGAGATAGGAATACAGCCGTAGCAAGAAGGCCATGTCTGTCGTAATTGGCAACTAATGGGTAGCAGTCGAGAGGTGAAGAGTGTATGTGTGTGTTTGTGTGTGTGTGCGTGTGTGTGAGCGTGTGTGAGTGTGTGTGCTTGTGTGCTTGCGTGTATGTGTGCTTGTGTGTTTATGTCCGTTTGGCACGCAGAAATAAGAACACGGCCGTGGCAAGAAGGCCCTCTCTGTCGTATGAGGCGACTAATGGGTAGGAGTCGAGTTGGTGAATAGTGTATGTGTGTGTGCGTGTGTGCGCGTGTGTGTGTGAGTGTGTGTGTGTGTGTATGTGTATGTGTGTCCCTTCGGCTCGCAGAGATAAGAATACAGCCGTGGCAAGAAGGCCATGCCTGACGTAAGAGGCGACTAATGGGTAGGAGTCGAGAGGTGAAGAGTGTATGTGTGTGTGTGCGTGTGTGTGTGAGCGTGTCTGAGTGTGTGTGTGCCTGTTCGGCTTGCAGAGATCAGAATACGGCCAAGACAAGAAGGCTCTGCCTGTCGTAAGGGGCGACTAATAGGTAGAAGTCGAGAGCTGAAGAATATGGGTGTGTGAGTGTGAGTGTTTGTGTTCATGTGTGTGTGCGTGTGTGAGTGTGTGTGTATGTATGTGTGTGTCCGTTCAGCTCGCAGAGATAAGAATACTGCCAAGGCAAGAAGACCTGCCTGTCGTAAGGGGTGACTAATAGTAGGAGTTGAGAGGTGAAGAGTGTAGGTGTGTGTGTTAGTGTGTGTGTGTATGTGAGAATGTGTGTGTGTATGTGTATGTGTGTGTGTGTGTGTCCCTTCGGCTCGCAGAGATAAGAATACGGCCGTCGCAAGGAGGCCATGCCTGCGGTAAGGAGCGACTAATGGGTAGGAGTCGAGAGGTGAAGAGTGTAGGTGTGTGTGCGTGTGTGAGTGTGTGTGTGCGTGTGTGAGTGTGTGTGTGTGTATCTATGTGTGTGTGTCCGTTCGGGTCGCAGAGATAAGAATACGGCCGAGGCAAGAAGGCCCTCCCTGTCGTAAGAGGCGACTAATAGGTAGGAGTCGAGAGGTGAAGAGTGTATTTGTGTGTGTGTGCGTGTGTGCGTGTATGTGTGTGTGCGTGTGTGTGTGTATGTGTATGTGTGTGTGTGTGTGCGTGTGTCCCTTCGGCTCGCAGGAATAAGAATACGGCCGTAGCAAGAAGGCCATGCCTGCTGTAAGGAGCGATTAATGGGTAGGAGTAGAGTGGTAAAGAGTGTACGTGTGTGTGTGTGTGCGTGTGTGCGCGTGGGTATGTGTGAGTGTGTGTGTGTCCGTTCGGCTCGCAGAGATAAGAACACGGCCGTGGCAAGAAGGCCCTGCCTCTCGTAAGGGGCGACTAATAGGTAGGAGTCGAGAGGTGAAGAGTGTGGGTGTATGTGTGTGTGAGAGTGTGTGTGTGTGTGTGTGTCCGTTCGGCTCGCAGAGATAAGAACACGGCCGAGGCAAGAAGGCCTTGCCTGTCGTAAGTGGCCACTAATAGGTAGGAGTCGTGAGGTGAAGAGTGTAGGTGTGTGTGTGCAGTGTGCGTGTGTGTGTGGCTGAGTGTGTGCGTGTCCGTTCGGCTTGCAGAGATAAAAACACGACCGTGGCAAGAAGGCCTGCCTGTCGTAAGAGGCGACTAATGGGTAGGAGTCGAGATGGTGAATAGTGTATGTGTGTGCGTGTGTGCGTGTGTGTGTGTGTGAGTGTGTGTGTGTATGTGTATGTGTGTCCCTTCGGCTCGCAGAGATAAGAATACAGATGTGGCAAGAAGGCCATGACTCTCGTAAGAGGCGACTAATGGGTAGTAGTCGAGAGGTGAAGAGTGTATGTGTGTGTGTGTGTTTGTGCGTGTGTGTGTGAGCGTGTCTGAGTGTGTATGTATGTGTGTGTACCCGTTCGGCTTGCAGAGATAAGAATACAGCCGAGGCCAGAAGACCCTGCCTGTCGTAAGGGGTGACTAATAGTAGGAGTTGAGAGGTGAAGAGTTTATTTGTGTGTGTGTGCGTGTGCGCGTGTGTGTGAGTGTGTGTGTGTGTCCGTTCGGCTTGCAGAAATAAGAATACGGCCGAGGCAAGAAGACCCTGCCTGTCGTAAGGGGCGACTTATAGGTAGGAGTCGAGAGGTGAAGAATATGGGTGTGTGAGTGTGTGTGTGTTTATGTGTGTGTGCGTGTGTGAGTGTGTGTGTGTATGTATGTGTGTGTCCGTTCGGCTCGCAGAGATAAGAATACGGCCAAGGCAAGAAGACCCTGCCTGTCGTAAGGGGTGACTAATAGTAGGAGTTGAGAGGTGAAGAGTTTATTTGTGTGTGTGTGCGTGTGTGCGTGTGTGTGAGTGTGTGTGTGTGTCCGTTCGGCTTGCAGAAATAAGAATACGGCCGAGGCAAGAAGGCCCTGCCTGTCGTAGGGGGTGACTAATAGTAGGAGTTGAGATGTGAAGAGTTTATTTGTGTGTGTGCGTGTGCGCGTGTGTGTGAGTGTGTGTGTGTGTCCGTTCGGCTTGCAGAAATAAGAATACGGCCGAGGCAAGAAGACCCTGCCTGTCGTAAGGGGCGACTTATAGGTAGGAGTCGAGAGGTGAAGAATATGGGTGTGTGAGTGTGTGTGTGTTTATGTGTGTGTGCGTGTGTGAGTGTGTGTGTGTATGTATGTGTGTGTCCGTTCGGCTCGCAGAGATAAGAATACGGCCGAGGCAAGAAGACCCTGCCTGTCGTAAGGGGCGACTTATAGGTAGGAGTCGAGAGGTGAAGAATATGGGTGTGTGAGTGTGTGTGTGTTTATGTGTGTGTGCGTGTGTGAGTGTGTGTGTGTATGTATGTGTGTGTCCGTTCGGCTCGCAGAGATAAGAATACGGCCGAGGCAAGAAGGCCCTGCCTGTCGTAGGGGGTGACTAATAGTAGGAGTTGAGATGTGAAGAGTTTATTTGTGTGTGTGCGTGTGTGCGTGTGTGTGAGTGTGTGTGTGTGTCCGTTCGGCTTGCAGAAATAAGAATACGGCCGAGGCAAGAAGACCCTGCCTGTCGTAAGGGGTGACTAATAGTAGGAGTTGAGAGGTGAAGAGTTTATTTGTGTGTGTGTGCGTGTGTGCGTGTGTGTGAGTGTGTGTGTGTGTCCGTTCGGCTTGCAGAAATAAGAATACAGATTATTCATATAGGCGACTAATTGTTAGGAGTCGAGATGTAAAGAGTGTATGTGTGTGTGCGTGTGTGTGTGTGAGTATGTGTGTGTGTATGTGTGTGTGTGTCCCTTCGGCTCGCAGATATAAGAATACGGCCGTGGCAAGAAGGCCATGCTTGCTGTAAGGAGCGACTACTGGGTAGGAGTCGAGAGATGAAGAGTGTACGTGTGTGTGTGCGAGTGTAAGTGTGTGTGTGTGTTTATGTATGTGTGTGTCCGTTCGGCTCGCAGAGATAAGAATACGGCCGAGGCAAGAAGGCCCTCCCTGTCGTAAGAGGCGACTAATGGGTAGGAGTCGAGATGGTAAATAGTGTATGTGTGTGTGCGTGTGTGCGTGTGTGTGTGTGAGTGTGTGTGTGTGTATGTGTGTCCGTTCGGCTTGCAGAGATAAGAATACTGCCGAGGCAAGATGGCCATCCTGTCGTATGAGGCGATTAATTGTTATGAGTCGAGAGGTGAAGAGTGTATGTTTGTGTGTGCGTGTGTTCGTGTGTGTACGTGTGTGAGTGTGTGTGTGTGTGTGTGTATCTATGTGTGTGTCCGTTTGGGTCGCAGAGATAACAATACGGCCGAGGCAAGAAGGACCTCCCTGTCGTAAGAGGCGACTAATGGGTAGGAGTCGAAAGGTGAAGAGTGTAGGTGTGTGTGTGTGTGTGTGTGAGTGTGTGTGTGTGTGTGTCTGTATAGCTCGCAGAGATAAGAACACGGCGTGGCCAGAAGGCCCTGCCTGTCGTAAGAGGCGACTAATTGTTAGGAGTCGAGAGGTGAAGAGTGTATGTGTGTGTGCGTGTGTGTGTGTGAGTATGTGTGTGAATGTGTGTGTGTGTATGTGTGTGTGTGTGTGTCCCTTCGGCTCGCAGAGATAAGAATACGGCCATGGCAAGAAGGCCATTCCTGCTGTAAGGAGCGACTAATGGATAGGAGTCGAGAGGTGAAGAGTGTACGTGTGTGTGTGACTGTGTGTGTGTGTGAGTATATGTGTGTGTATGTGTATGTGTCTGTGTGTGTCCCTTCGGCTCGCAGAGATAAGAATACGGCCGTGGCAAGAAGGCCGTGCCTGTTGTAAGAAGCGACTAATGGGTAGGAGTCGAAAGGTGAAGAGTGTAGGTGTGTGTGTGTGAGTGTGTGTGTGTGTGTCTGTATAGCTCGCAGAGATAAGAACACGGCGTGGCCAGAAGGCCCAGCCTGTCCTAAGAGGCGACTAAATGTTAGGAGTCGAGAGGTGAAGAGTGTATGTGTGTGTGCGTGTGTGTGTGTGTGAGTATGTGTGTGAATGTGTGTGTGTGTATGTGTGTGTGTGTGTGTGTCCCTTCGGCTCGCAGAGATAAGAATACGGCCATGGCAAGAAGGCCATTCTTGCTGTAAGGAGCGACTAATGGATAGGAGTCGAGAGGTGAAGAGTGTACGTGTATGTGTGACTGTGTGTGTGTGTGTGTGAGTATATGTGTGTGTATGTGTATGTGTCTGTATGTGTCCCTTCGGCTCGCAGAGATAAGAATTCGGCCGTGGCAAGAAGGCCATGCCTGCTGTACGGAGCGACTAATGGGTAGGAGTTGAGAGGTAAAGATTGTACGTGTTTGTGAGCGTGCGTGTGTTTGTGTGTGTGTGTGCGTGTGTGAGTGTGTGTGTGTATCTATGTGTGTGTCCGTTCGGCTCATAGAGATAATAATACGGCCGAGGCAAGAAGGCTCTCCCTGTCGTAAGAGGCGACTAATGGGTAGGAGTCGAGATGGTGAATAGTGTATGTATGTGTGTGTGTGTGTGCGTGTGTGTGTGTGAGTGTGTGTGTTTGTGTATGTGTGTGTGTGTCCCTTCGGCTCGCAGAGATAGGAATACATCCGTGGCAAGAAGGCCATGTCTGTCGTAAGTGGCAACTAATGGGTAGCAGTCGAGAGGTGAAGAGTGTATGTGTGTGTTTGTGTGTGTGTGCGTGTGTGCCTGCGTGTATGTGTGCTTGTGTGTATGTCCGTTCGGCACGCAGAAATAAGAACACGGCTGTGGCAAAAAGGCCCTCCCTGTCATAAGAGGCGACTAATGGGTAGGAGTCGAGATGGTGAATAGTGTATGTGTGTGTGTGTGTGTGCGTGTGTGTGTGTGTGAGTGTGTATGTGTGTATGTGTGTGTGTGTCCCTTCGGCTCGCAGAGATAGGAATACAGCCGTGGCAAGAAGGCCATGTCTGTTGTAAGTGGCAACTAATGGGTAGCAGTCGAGAGATGAAGAGTGTATGTGTGTTTTTGTGTGTGTGTGCGTGTGTGTGAGCGTGTGTGAGTGTGTGTGCGTGTGTGCTTGCGTGTATGTGTGCTTGTGTGTGTATGTCCGTTTGGCACGCAGAAATAAGAACACGGCCGTGGCAAGAAGGCCCTCCCTGTCGTAAGAGGCGACTAATGGGTAGGAGTCGAGATGGTGAATAGTGTATGTGTGTGTGCGTGTGTGCGTGTGTGTGTGTGTGTGAGTGTGTGTGTGTGTATGTGTATGTGTGTCCCTTCGGCTTGCAGAGATAAGAATACGGCCGAGACAAGAAGGCTCTGCCTGTCGTAAGGGGCGACTAATAGGTAGAAGTCGAGAGCTGAAGAATATGGGTGTGTGAGTGTGAGTGTGTGTGTTCATGTGTGTGTGCGTGTGTGAGTGTGTGTGTATGTATGTGTGTGTCCGTTCAGCTCGCAGAGATAATAATACTGCCAAGGCAAGAAGACCTGCCTGTCGTAAGGGGTGACTAATAGTAGGAGTTTAGAGGTGAAGAGTTTATTTGTGTGTGTCCCTTCGGCTCGCAGAGATAAGAATACGGCCGTGGCAAGAAGGCCATGCCTGCTGTAAGAAGCGACTAATGAGTAGGAGTCGAAAGGTGAAGAGTGTACGTATGTGTGTGAGTGTGTGTGTGGGAGTATGTGTGTGTATGTGTATGTGTGTGTTTGTGTCGGACACACACACATACCTACACACACTCACACACGCACACACACATGAACACACACACTCACACTCACACACCCATATTCTTCACCTCTCGACTCCTACCTATTAGTCGCCCCTTACGACAGGCAGAGCCTTTTTGTCTCGGCCGTATTTTTATCTCTGCAAGTTGAACGGGCACACACACACACATACACACACACTCAGACACGCTCACACACACACGCACACACACACACACACATATACTCTTCACCTCTCGACTCCTACCCATTAGTCGCCTCTTACGTCAGGCATGGCCTTCTTGCCACGGCTGTATTCTTATCTCTGCGAGCCGAAGGGACACACATACACATACACACACACGTACACACACACACACACACACGCACACACGCACACACACATACACTATTCACCATCTCGACTCCGACCCATTAGTCGCCTCTAACGACAGGGAGGGCCTTCTTGCCACGGCCGTGTTCTTATTTCTGCGTACCGAACGGACACACACAATCACACATACACGCACGCACACACACTTACACATGCTCACACACACACGCACACACACACAAACACACACATACACTCTTCACCTCTCGACTCCTACCCATTAGTCGCCTCTTACGTCAGGCATGGCCTTCTTGCCACGGCTGTATTCTTATCTCTGCGAGCCGAAGGGACACACATACACATACACACACACATACACACACATACACACACACACACACACACACGCACGCACGCACGCACACACACATACACTATTCACCATCTCGACTCCTACCCATTAGTCGCCTTTTACGACAGGGAGGGCCTTCTTGCCTCGGCCGTATTCTTATCTCTACGAGCCGAACGGACACACACATAGATACACATACACACACTCACACACACACACACACACACACGAACACACGCACACACACAAACACGTACAATCTTTACCTCTCGACTCCTACCCATTAGTCGCTCCTTACAGCAGGCATGGCCTTCTTGCCACGGCCGTATTCTTATCCCTGCGAGCCGAAGGGACACAAACACACACACACACACACACACACATACACACACACATACACGTTCAGCTCGCAGAGATAAGAATACGGCCAAGGCAAGAAGACCCTGCCTGTCGTAAGGGGTGACTAATAGTAGGAGTTGAGAGGTGATGAGTTTATTTGTGTGTGTGTGCGTGTGTGCGTGTGTATGTGTGTGAGTGTGTGTGTGTCCCTTCGGCTCACAGAGATAAGAATACGGCCGTCGCAAGGAGGCCATGCCTGCGGTAAGGAGCGACTATTGGGTAGGAGTCGAAAGGTAAAGAGTGTACGTGTGTGTGTGTGTGTGTGTGCGTGTGTTCGTGTGTATGTGCGTGTGTGAGTGTGTGTGTGTGTATCTATGTGTGGGTCCGTTCGGGTCGCAGAGATAAGAATGCGGCCGAGGCAAGAAGGCCATGCCTGCTGTAAGGAGCGACTATTGGGTAGGAGTCGAGAGGTAAAGATTGTACGTGTTTGTGTGTGTGCGTGTGTGTCTGTGTGCGTGCGTGTATGTGTGATTGTGTGTGTGTGTCCGTTCGGCACGCAGAAATAAGAACACGGCCGTGGCAAGAAGGCCCTCCCTGTCGTAAGAGGCGACTAATTGGTAGGAGTCGAGATGGTAAATAGTGTATGTGTGTGTGCGTGTGTGCATGTGTGTGTGTGTGAGTGTGTGTGTGTGTATGTGTGTCCCTTCGGCTCGCAGAGATAAGAATACAGCCGTGGCAAGAGTGTGTGTGTGTGTGTGTGTTTGTCCGTTTGGCTTGCAGAAATAAGAATACGGCCGAGGCAAGAAGGCCCTCCCTGTCGTAAGAGGCGGCTCATGGGTAGGAGTCGAGATGGTGAATAGTGCATGTGTGTGTGCGTGTGTGCGTGAGTGTGTGTGTGTGTGAGTGTGTGTGTGTATGTGTGTGTGTGTCCCTTCGGCTCGCAGAGATAAGAATACGGCCGTGGCAAGAAGGCCATGCCTGCTGTAAGGAGCGACTAATGGGTAGGAGTCGAGAGGTAAAGATTGTACGTGTTTGTGTGTGTGCGTGTGTGTGTGTGCGTGCGTGTATGTGTGATTGTGTGTGTGTGTCCGTTCGGCTCGCAGAGATAAGAATACAGCCGTGGCAAGAGTGTGTGTGTGTGTGACCGTTCAGCTTGCAGAAATAAGAATACGACCAAGGCAAGAAGACTCTGCCTGTCGTAAGGGGTGACTAATAGTAGGAGTTGAGAGGTGAAGAGTTTATTTGTGTGTGTGTGTGTGCGTGTGTGCGTGTGTATGTGTGTGAGTGTGTGTGTGTGTGTCCGTTCGGCTTGCAGAGATAAGAATACGGCCGTCGCAAGGAGGCCATGCCTGCGGTAAGGAGCGACTAATGGGTAGGAGTCGAAAGGTAAAGAGTGTACGTGTGTGTGTGCGTGTGTTCGTGTGTGTGCGTGTGTGAGTGTGTGTGTGTGTGTATCTATGTGTGTGTCCATTCGGGTCGCAGAGATAAGAATACGGCCGAGGCAAGAACGCCCTCCCTGTCGTAAGAGGCGACTAATGGGTAGGAGTCGAGAGGTGACGAGTGTACGTGTGTGTCTGAATGTGTGTGTGTGAGTATGTGTGTGTATGTGTATGTGTGTGTGTTTGTGTCCCTTTGGCTCGCAGGGATAAGAATACGGCCGTGGCAAGAAGGCCATGCCTGCTGTAAAGAGCGACTAATGGGTAGGAGTCGAGAGGTAAAGATTGTACGTGTTTGTGTGTGTGCGTGTGTGCGTGTGTGAGTGTGTGTATGTATCTATGTGTGTGTCCGTTCGGCTTGTAGAGATAAGAATACGGCCGAGGCAAGAAGGCCCTCCCTGTCGTAAGAGGCGACTAATGGGTAAGAGTCGAGATGGTGAATAGTGTATGTGTGTGTGCATGTGTGCGTGTGTGTGTGTGTGTGAGAGTGTGTGTGGGTATGTGTGTGTCCCTTCGGCTCGCAGAGATAAAAATACAGCCGTGGCAAGAAGGCCATGTCTGTCGTAAGTGGCAACTAATGGGTAGGAGTCGAGAGGTGAAGAGTGTATGTGTGTGTTTGTGTGTGTGTGCGTGTGTGTGTGAGCGTGTGTGAGTGTGTGTGCGTGTGTGCGTGCGTGTATGTGTGATTGTGTGTGTGTTCGTTCGGCACGCAGAAATAAGAACACGGCCGTGGCTAGAAGGCCCTCCTTGTCGTAAGAGGCGACTAATGGGTAGGAGTCGAGATGGTGAAGAGTGTATGTGTGTGTGTGTGCGTGTGTATGTGAGCGTGTCTGAGTGTGTGTGTATGTGTGTGTTCGGCTTGCAGTGATTAGAATACGGCCGAGACAATAAGGCTCTGCCTGTCGTAAGGGGCGACTAAAAGGTAGGAGTCGAGAGGTGAAGAATATGGGTGTGTGAGTGTGAGTGTGTGTGTGAGAATGTGTGTGTGTATGTGTATGTGTGTTTGTGTGTGTCCGTTTGGCTCGCAGCGATGAGAATACGGCCGTCGCAAGGAGGGAATGCCTGCGGTAAGGAGCGACTAATGGGTAGGAGTCGAAAGGTAAAGAGTGTACGTGTGTGTGTGTGTGTGCGTGTGTTCGTGTGTTTGTGCGTGTGTGAGTGTGTGTGTGTGTGTATCTGTGTGTGTGTCCGTTCTGGTCGCAGAGATAAGAATATGGCCGAGGCAAGGAGTCCCTCCCTGTCGTAAGAGGCGGCTAATGGGTAGGAGTCAAGATGGTGAATAGTGTATGTGTGTGTGCGTGTGTGTGTGTGAGAGTGTGTGAGTGTGTGTGTGTATCTATGTGTGTGTCCGTTTGGCTCGTAGAGATAAAAATACGGCCGAGAAGAAGGCCCTCCCTGTCGTAAGAGGCGACTAATGGGTAGGAGTCGAGATGGTGAATAGTGTACGTGTGTGTGCGTGTGTGCGTGTGTGTGTGAGTGTGTGTGAGTGTGAGTGTGTGTGTGAGAATGTGTGTGTGTGTATGTGTATGTGTGTGTGTGTGTGTCCATTTGGCTCGCAGAGATGAGAATACGGCCGTCGCAAGGTGGGAATGCCTGCGGTAAGGAGCGACTAATAGGTAGGAGTCGAAAGGTAAAGAGTGTACGTGTGTGTGTGTGTCTGTGCGTGTGTTCGTGTGTGTGTGCGTGTGTGAGTGTGTGTGTGTGTATCTGTGTGTGTGTCCGTTCGGGTCGCAGAGATAAGAATATGGCCGGGGCAAGGAGTCCCTCCCTGTCGTAAGAGGCGACTAATGGGTAGGAGTCAAGATGGTGAATAGTGTATGTGTGTGTGCGTGTGTGCGTGTGTGTGTGTGAGAGTGTGTGAGTGTGTGTGTGTATCTATGTTTGTGTCCGTTCGGCTCGTAGAGATAAAAATACGCCCGAGGCAAGAAGGCCCTCCCTGTCGTAAGAGGCGACTAATGGGTAGGAGTCGAGATGTTGAATAGTGTACGTGTGTGTGCGTGTGTGCGTGTGTGTGTGAGTGTGTGTGTGTATGTGTGTGTGTGTCCCTTCGGCTCGCAGAGATAATAATACAGCCGTGGCAAGAAGGCCATGTCTGTCGTAAGTGGCAACTAATGGGTAGGAGTTGAGAGGTGAAGAGTGTATGTGTATGTTTGTGTGTGTGTGCATGTGTGTGTGTGTGCGTGCATGTATGTGTAATTGTGTGTGTGTGTCCGTTCGGCACGCAGAAATAATAACACGGCCGTGGCAAGAAGGCCCTCTCTGTCGTAAGAGGCGACTAATGGGTAAGAGTTGAGATGGTGAATAGTGTATGTGTGTGCGTGTGTGCGTGTGTGTGTGTGAGTGTGTGTGTGTGTATGTGTATGTGTGTCCCTTTGGCTCGCAGAGATAAGAATACAGATGTGGCAAGAAGGCCATGACTCTCGTAAGAGGCGACTAATGGGTAGGAGTCGAGAGGTGAAGAGTGTATGTGTGTGTGTGTTTGTGCGTGTGTGTGTGCCCGTTCGGCTTGCAGAGATAAGAATACGGCCGAGGCAAAAAGGCTCTGCCTATCGTAAGGGGCGACTAATAGGTAGGAGTCGAGAGGTAAAGAATATGGGTGTGTGAGTGTGTGTGTTCATGTGTGTGTGCGTGTGTGAGTGTGTGTATGTGTGTATGTGTGTGTCCGTTCGGCTCGCAGAGATAAGAATACGGCCAATGCAAGAAGACCCTGCCTGTCGTAAGGGGTGACCAATAGTAGGAGTTGAGAGGTGAAGAGTATATTTGTGTGTGTGTGCGTGTGTGAGTGTGTGTGTATGTATGTGTGTGTCCGTTCGGCTTGCAGAGATAAGAATACGGCCGTGGCAAGAAGACCCTGCCTGTCGTAAGGGGCGACTTATAGGTAGGAGTCGAGAGGTGAAGAATATGGGTGTGTGAGTGTGTTCATGTGTGTGTGCGTGTGTGAGTGTGTGTGTGTATGTATGTGTGTGTCCGTTCGGCTCGCAGAGATAAGAATACGGCCAAGGCAAGAAGACCCTGCCTGTCGTAAGGGGTGACTAATAGTAGGAGTTGAGAGGTGAAGAGTTTATTTGTGTGTGTGTGCGTGTGTGCGTGTGTGTGAGTGTGTGTGTCCGTTCGGCTTGCAGAAATAAGAATACGGCCGAGGCAAGAAGACCCTGCCAGTCGTAAGGGGTGACTAATAGTAGGAGTTGAGAGGTGAAGAGTTTATTTGTGTGTGTGTGGGTGTGTGCGTGTGTGTGAGTGTGTGTGTGTGTGTCCGTTCGGCTTGCAGAAATAAGAATACGGCCGAGGCAAGAAGACCCTGCCTGTCGTAAGGGGTGACTAATAGTAGGAGTTGAGAAGTGAAGAGTTTATTTGTGTGTGTGTGCGTGTGTGAGTGTGTGTGTGTATGTATGTGTGTGTCCGTTCGGCTCGCAGAGATAAGAATACGGCCAAGGCAAGAAGACCCTGCCTGTCGTAAGAGGCGACTAATGGGTTGGAGTCGAAAGGTGAAGAGTGTATTTGTGTGTGTGTGTGTGCGTGTGTGCGGGTGTGTGTGCGCGTCTGTGAGTGTGTGTGTGTATGTGTGTGTGTCCATTTGGCTTGCAAAGATAAGAATACGGCCGAGGCAAGAAGGCCTTGCCTGTCGTAAGGAGCGACTAATAGGTAGGAGTCGTGAGGTGAAGAGTGTAAGTGTGTGTGCTGTGTGCGTGTTTGTGTGAGAATGTGTGTGTGTATGTGTATGTGTGTGTGTGTCCCTTCGGCTCGCAGAGATAAGAATACGGCCGTCGCAAGGAGGCCATGCCTGCGGTAAGGAGCGACTAATGGGTAGGAGTCGAGAGGTGAAGAGTGTAGATGTGTGTGTGAGTGTGTGTGTGTGTGTGTGAGAGAATGTGTGTGTGTATGTGTATGAGTGTGTGTGTCCCTTCGGCTCGCAGAGATAAGAATACAGCCGTGGCAAGAAGGCCATGCCTGTCGTAAGTGGCAACTAATGGGTAGGAGTCGATAGGTGAAGAGTGTATGTGTATGTTTGTGTGTGCGTGCGTGTGTGTTTGCGTGCGTGTATGTGTGGTTGTGTGTATGTGTCCGTTCGGCACGCAGAAATAAGAACACGGCCGTGGCAAGAAGGCCCTCCCTGTCGTAAGAGGCGACTAATGGGTAGGAGTCGAGATGGTAAATAGTGTATGTGTGTGTGCGTGTGTGCGTGTGTGTGTGTGTGAGTGTGTGTGTGTGTATGTGTGTCCCTTCGGCTCGCAGAGATAAGAATACAGCCTTGGCAAGAAGGCCATGCCTGTCATAAGAGGCGACTAATGGGTAGAAGTCGAGAGGTGAAGAGTGTATGTATGTGTGTGAGCGTGTGTGTGAGCGTGTCTAAGTGTGTGTGTATGTGTGGGTGCCCGTTCGGCCTGCTGAAATAAGAATACGGCCGAGGCAAGAAGGCTCTGCATGTCGTAAGGGGCGACTAATAGGTAGGAGTCGAGAGGTGAAGAATATGGGTGTGTGAGTGTGAGTGTGTGTGTTCATGTGTGTGTGCGTGTGTGAGTGTGTGTGTGTGATTGTGTGTGTGTGTCCGTTCGGCCTGCTGAAATAAGAATACGGCCGAGGCAAGAAGGCCCTGCCTTTCGTAAGTAGCGACTAATAGGTAGGAGTCGAGAGGTGAAGAGTGTAGGTGTGTGTGTGAGTGTGTGTGTGTATGTGAGAATGTGTGTGTGTATGTGTATGTGTGTGTGTGTCCTTTTGGCTCGCAGAGATAAGAATACGGCCGTCGCAAGGAGGCCATGCCTGCGGTAAGGAGCGACTAATGGGTAGGAGTCGAGAGGTGAAGAGTGTAGGTGTGTGTGCGTGTGTTCGTGTGTGTTTGCGTGTGTGAGTGTGTGTGTGTGTGTATCTATGTGTGTGTCTGTTCGGGTCGCAGAGATAAGAATACGGCCGAGGCAAGAAGGCCCTCCCTGTCGTAAGAGGCGACTAATGGGTAGGAGTCGAGAGTTGAAGAGTGTAGGTGTGTGTGTGTGTGTGTGTGTGTGAGTGTGTGTGTGTGTGTATCTATGTGTGTGTCTGTTCGGGTCGCACAGATAAGAATACGGCCGAGGCAAGAAGGCCCTCCCTGTCGTAAGAGGCGACTAATGGGTAGGAGTCCAGAGGTTAAGAGTGTAGGTGTGTGTGTGTGTGTGTGTGTGAGTGTGTGTGTGTCTGTATAGCTCGCAGAGATAAGAACATGGCCATGGCAAGAAGACCCTGCCTGTCGTAAGAGGCGACTAATTGTTAGGAGTCGAGATGTAAAGAGTGTATGTGTGTGTGCGTGTGTGTGTGTGTGAGTATGTGTGTGTATGTGTGTGTGTGTCCCTTCGGCACGCAGAAATAAGAACACGGCCGTGGCAAGAAGGCCCTCCCTGTCGTAAGAGGCGACTAATGGGTAGGAGTCGAGATGGTGAATAGTGTATGTGTGTGTGCGTGTGTGCGTGTGTGTGTGTGAGTGTGTGTGTATGTGTGTCCGTTCGGCTTGCAGAGATAAGAATACTGCCGAGGCAAGAAGGCCATCCTGTCGTATGAGGCGATTAATTGTTATGAGTCGAGAGGTGAAGAGTGTATGTTTGTGTGTGCGTGTGTTCGTGTGTGTGTTTGTGTGTGAGTGTGTGTGTGTATCTATGTGTGTGTCCGTTTGGGTCGCAGAGATAAGAATACGGCCGAGGCAAGAAGGCCCTCCCTGTCGTAAGAGGCGACTAATGGGTAGGAGTCGAAAGGTGAAGAGTGTAGGTGTGTGTGTGTGTGTGTGTGTGTGAGTGTGTGTGTGTGTGTCTGCATAGCTCGCAGAGATAAGAACACGGCGTGGCCAGAAGGCCATGCCTGTCGTAAGAGGCGACTAATTGTTAGGAGTCGAGAGGTGAAGAGTGTATGTGTGTGTGCGTGTGTGTGTGTGAGTATGTGTGTGAATGTGTGTGTGTGTGTGTATGTGTGTGTGTGTGTCCCTTCGGCTCGCAGAGATAAGAATACGGCCATGGCAAGAAGGCCATTCCTGCTGTAAGGAGCGACTAATGGATAGGAGTCGAGAGGTGAAGAGTGTACGTGTGTGAGTGACTGTGTGTGTGTGTGTGTGAGTATATGTGTGTGTATGTGTATGTGTCTGTGTGTGTCCCTTCGGCTCGCAGAGATAAGAATACGGCTGTGGCAAGAAGGCCGTGCCTGCTGTAAGAAGCGACTAATGGGTAGGAGTCGAAAGGTGAAGAGTGTAGGTGTGTGTGTGTGAGTGTGTGTGTGTGTGTCTGTATAGCTCGCAGAGATAAGAACACGGCGTGGCCAGAAGGCCCAGCCTGTCCTAAGAGGCGACTAAATGTTAGGAGTCGAGAGGTGAAGAGTGTATGTGTGTGTGCGTGTGTGTGTGTGAGTATGTGTGTGAATGTGTGTTTGTGTGTGTGTGTATGTGTGTGTGTGTGTGTGTCCCTTCGGCTCGCAGAGATAAGAATACGGCCATGGCAAGAAGGCCATTCTTGCTGTGAGGAGCGACTAATGGATAGGTGTCGAGAGGTGAAGAGTGTACGTGTGTGTGTGACTGTGTGTGTGTGTGTGTGTGAGTATATGTGTGTGTATGTGTATGTGTCTGTATGTGTCCCTTCGGCTCGCAGAGATAAGAATACGGCCGAGGCAAGAAGGCCCTCCCTGTCGTAAGAGGCGACTAATGGGTAGGAGTCGAGATGGTGAATATTATATGTGTGTGTGTGTGCGTGTGTGTGTTTGTGGGTGTGTGTGTGTGTATGTGTGTGTGTGTCCCTTCGGCTCGCAGAGATAGGAATACCGCCGTGGCAAGAAGGCCATGTCTGTCGTAAGTGGCAACTAATGGGTAGCAGTCGAGAGGTGAAGAGTGTATGTTTGTGTTTGTGTGTGTGTGCGTGTGTGTGAGCGTGTGTGAGTGTGTGTGTTTGTGTGTGAGTGTGTGTGTGTGTGTATCTATGTGTGTGTCCGTTTGGGTCGCAGAGATAAGAATACGGCCGAGGCAAGGAGGCCCTCCCTGTCGTAAGAGGCGACTAATCGGTAGGGGTCGAAAGGTGAAGAGTGTAGGTGTGTGTGTGTGTGTGTGTGTGAGTGTGTGTGTGTGTCTGCATAGCTCGCAGAGATAAGAACACGGCGTGGCCAGAAGGCCCTGCCTGTCGTAAGAGGCGACTAATTGTTAGGAGTCGAGAGGTGAAGAGTGTATGTGTGTGTGCGTGTGTGTGTGTGAGTATGTGTGTGAATGTGTGTGTGTGTGTGTATGTGTGTGTGTGTGTCCCTTCGGCTCGCAGAGATAAGAATACGGCCATGGCAAGAAGGCCATTCCTGCTGTAAGGAGCGACTAATGGATAGGAGTCGAGAGGTGAAGAGTGTACGTGTGTGTGTGACTGTGTGTGTGTGAGTATATGTGTGTGTATGTGTATGTGTCTGTGTGTGTCCCTTCGGCTCGCAGAGATAAGAATACGGCCATGGCAAGAAGGCCGTGCCTGCTGTAAGAAGCGACTAATGGGTAGGAGTCGAAAGGTGAAGAGTGTAGGTGTGTGTGTGTGTGAGTGTGTGTGTGTGTGTCTGTATAGCTCGCAGAGATAAGAACACGGCGTGGCCAGAAGGCCCAGCCTGTCCTAAGAGGCGACTAAATGTTAGGAGTCGAGAGGTGAAGAGTGTATGTGTGTGTGCGTGTGTGTGTGTGAGTATGTATGTGAATGTGTGTGTGTGTGTGTGTGTGTGTGTGTGTGTGTGTGTGTGTGTGTGTGTGTGTGTATGTGTGTGTGTGTCCCTTCGGCTCGCAGAGATAAGAATACGGCCATGGCAAGAAGGCCATTCTTGCTGTAAGGAGCGACTAATGGATAGGAGTCGAGAGGTGAAGAGTGTACGTGTGTGTGTGTGACTGTGTGTGTGTGTGTGTGAGTATATGTGTGTGTATGTGTATGTGTCTGTATGTGTCCCTTCGGCTCGCAGAGATACGAATACGGCCGTGGCAAGAAGGCCATGCCTGCTGTACGGAGCGACTAATGGGTAGGAGTTGAGAGGTAAAGATTGTACGTGTTTGTGAGCGTGCGTGTGTTCGTGTGTGTGCGTGTGTGAGTGTGTGTGTGTATATATGTGTGTGTCCGTTCGGCTCATAGAGATAAGAATACGGCCGAGGCAAGAAGGCCCTCCCTGTCGTAAGAGGCGACTAATGGGTAGGAGTCGAGATGGTGAATAGTGTATGTGTGTGTGTGTGCGTGTGTGTGTGTGAGTGTGTGTGTGTGTGTATGTGTGTGTGTGTCCCTTCGGCTCGCAGAGATAGGAATACAGCCGTGGCAAGAAGGCCATGTCTGTCGTAAGTGGCAACTAATGGGTAGGAGTCGAGAGGTGAAGAGTGTATGTGTGTGTTTGTGTGTGTGTGCGTGTGTGTGAGCGTGTGTGAGTGTGTGTGCTTGTGTGCTTGCGTGTATGTGTGCTTGTGTGTTTATGTCCGTTCGGCACGCAGAAATAAGAACACGGCCGTGGCAAGAAGGCCCTCCCTGTCGTAAGAGGCGACTAATGGGTAGGAGTCGAGATGGTGAATAGTGTATGTGTGTGTGTGTGTGTGTGCGTGTGTGTGTGTGAGTGTGTGTGTCTGTGTATGTGTGTGTGTGTGTCCCTTCGGCTCGAAGAGATAGGAATACAGCCGTGGCAAGAAGGCCATGTCTGTCGTAAGTGGCAACTAATGGGTAGCAGTCGAGAGGTGAAGAGTGTATGTGTGTGTTTGTGTGTGTGTGTGCGTGTGTGTGAGCGTGTGTGAGTGTGTGTGTTTGTGTGTGAGTGTGTGTGTGTGTATCTATGTGTGTGTCCGTTTGGGTCGCAGAGATAAGAATACGGCCGAGGCAAGAAGGCCCTCCCTGTTGTAAGAGGCGACTAATGGGTAGGAGTCGAAAGGTGAAAAGTGTAGGTGTGTGTGTGTGTGTGTGTGTGAGTGTGTGTATGTGTGTCTGCATAGCTCGCAGAGATAAGAACACGGCGTGGCCAGAAGGCCCTGCCTGTCGTAAGAGGCGACTAATTGTTAGGAGTCGAGAGGTGAAGAGTGTATGTGTGTGTGCGTGTGTGTGTGTGAGTATGTGTGTGAATGTGTGTGTGTGTATGTGTGTGTGTGTGTGTCCCTACGGCTCGCAGAGATAAGAATACGGCCATGGCAAGAAGGCCATTCCTGCTGTAAAGAGCGACTAATGGATAGGAGTCGAGAGGTGAAGAGTGTACGTGTGTGTGTGACTGTGTGTGTGTGTGTGAGTATATGTGTGTGTATGTGTATGTGTCTGTGTGTGTCCCTTCGGCTCGCAGAGATAAGAATACGGCCGTGGCAAGAAGGCCGTGCCTGCTGTAAGATGCGACTAATGGGTAGGAGTCGAAAGCTGAAGAGTGTAGGTGTGTGTGTGTGAGTGTGTGTGTGTGTGTGTGTGTCTGTATAGCTCGCAGAGATAAGAACACGGCGTGGCCAGAAGGCCCAGCCTGTCCTAAGAGGCGACTAAATGTTAGGAGTCGAGAGGTGAAGAGTGTATGTGTGTGTGCGTGTGTGTGTGTGAGTATGTGTGTGAATGTGTGTGTGTGTGTGTGTGTGTATGTGTGTGTGTGTGTGTCCCTTCGGCTCGCAGAGATAAGAATACGGCCATGGCAAGAAGGCCATTCTTGCTGTAATTAGCGACTAATGGATAGGAGTCGAGAGGTGAAGAGTGTACGTGTGTGTGTGACTGTGTGTGTGTGTGTGTGTGTGAGTATATGTGTGTGTATGTGGATGTGTCTGTATGTGTCCCTTCGGCTCGTAGAGATAAGAATACTGCCGAGGCAAGAAGGCCCTCCCTGTCGTAAGAGGCGACTAATGGGTAGGAGTCGAGATGGTGAATAGTGTATGTGTGTGTGTGTGCGTGTGTGTGTGTGTGAGTGTGTGTGTGTGTATGTGTGTGTGTGTGTCCCTTCGGCTCGCAGAGATAGGAATACAGCCGTAGCAAGAAGGCCATGTCTGTCGTAAGTGGCAACTAATGGGTAGCAGTCGAGAGGTGAAGAGTGTATGTGTGTGTTTGTGTGTGTGTGCGTGTGTGTGAGCGTGTGTGAGTGTGTGTGCTTGTGTGCTTGCGTGTATGTGTGCTTGTGTGTTTATGTCCGTTTGGCACGCAGAAATAAGAACACGGCCGTGGCAAGAAGGCCCTCTCTGTCGTATGAGGCGACTAATGGGTAGGAGTCGAGTTGGTGAATAGTGTATGTGTGTGTGCGTGTGTGCGTGTGTGTGTGTGAGTGTGTGTGTGTGTATGTGTATGTGTGTCCCTTCGGCTCGCAGAGATAAGAATACAGCCGTGGCAAGAAGGCCATGCCTGACGTAAGAGGCGACTAATGGGTAGGAGTCGAGAGGTGAAGAGTGTATGTGTGTGTGCGTGTGTGTGTGAGCGTGTCTGAGTGTGTGTGTGCCTGTTCGGCTTGCAGAGATAAGAATACGGCCGAGACAAGAAGGCTCTGCCTGTCGTAAGGGGCGACTAATAGGTAGAAGTCGAGAGCTGAAGAATATGGGTGTGTGAGTGTGAGTGTTTGTGTTCATGTGTGTGTGCGTGTGTGAGTGTGTGTGTATGTATGTGTGTGTCCGTTCAGCTCGCAGAGATAAGAATACTGCCAAGGCAAGAAGACCTGCCTGTCGTAAGGGGTGACTAATAGTAGGAGTTGAGAGGTGAAGAGTGTAGGTGTGTGTGTTAGTGTGTGTGTGTATGTGAGAATGTGTGTGTGTATGTGTATGTGTGTGTGTGTGTGTCCCTTCGGCTCGCAGAGATAAGAATACGGCCGTCGCAAGGAGGCCATGCCTGCGGTAAGGAGCGACTAATGGGTAGGAGTCGAGAGGTGAAGAGTGTAGGTGTGTGTGCGTGTGTGCGTGTGTGAGTGTGTGTGTGTGTGTATCTATGTGTGTGTGTCCGTTCGGGTCGCAGAGATAAGAATACGGCCGAGGCAAGAAGGCCCTCCCTGTCGTAAGAGGCGACTAATAGGTAGGAGTCGAGAGGTGAAGAGTGTATTTGTGTGTGTGTGCGTGTGTGCGTGTATGTGTGTGTGCGTGTGTGTGTATGTGTATGTGTGTGTGTGTGTGCGTGTGTCCCTTCGGCTCGCAGGAATAAGAATACGGCTGTAGCAAGAAGGCCATGCCTGCTGTAAGGAGCGATTAATGGGTAGGAGTAGAGTGGTAAAGAGTGTACGTGTGTGTGTGTGTGTGCGTGTGTGCGCGTGGGTATGTGTGAGTGTGTGTGTGTCCGTTCGGCTCGCAGAGATGAGAATACAACCGAGGCAAGAAGGCCCTGCCTGTCGTAAGGGGCGACTAATAGGTAGGAGTCGAGAGGTGAAGAGTGTGGGTGTATGTGTGTGTGAGAGTGTGTGTGTGTGTGTGTCCGTTCGGCTTGCAGAGATAAGAACACGGCCGTGGCAAGAAGGCCCTGCCTGTCGTAAGAGGCGACTAATGGGTAGGAGTCGAGAGGTGAAGAGTGTATTTGTGTGTGTGTGCGTGTGTGCGGGTGTGTGTGCGCGTGTGTGAGTGTGTGTGTATGTGTGTGTGTCCATTTGGCTTGCAGAGATACGAATACGGCCGAGGCAAGAAGGCCTTGCCTGTCGTAAGTGGCAACTAATGGGTAGGAGTCGATAGGTGAAGAGTGTATGTGTATGCTTGTGTGTGTGTGCGTGTGTGTGTGCGTGCGTGTATGTGTGATTGTGTGTATGTGTCCGTTCGGCACGCAGAAATAAGAACACGGCCGTGGCAAGAAGGCCCTCCCTGTCGTAAGAGGCGACTAATGGGTAGGAGTCGAGATGGTGAATAGTGTATGTGTGTGTGAGTGTGTGCGTGTGTGTGTGTGTGATTGTGTGTGTGTGTGTATGTGTTCGGCTCGCAGAGATAAGAATACAGCCGTGGCAAGAAGGCCATGCCTGTCATAAGAGGCGACTAATGGGTAGAAGTCGAGAGGTGAAGAGTGTATGTGTGTGTGTGTGTGCGTGTATGTGTGAGCGTGTCTAAGTGTGTGTGTATGTGTGTGTGCCCGTTCGGCTTGCAGAGATAAGAATACGGCCTAGGCAAGAAGGCTCTGCCTGTCGTAAGGTGCGACTAATAGGTAGGAGTCGAGAGGTGAAGAATATGGGTGTGTGAGTGTGAGTGTGTGTGGACATGTGTGTGTGCGTGTGTGTGTGTGTGTGTGTATGTATGTGTGTGTCCGTTCGGCTCGCAGAGATAAGAATACGGCCAAGGCAAGAAGACCCTTCCTGTCGTAAGGGATGACTAATAGTAGGAGTTGAGAGGTGAAGAGTTTATTTGTGTGTGTGTGCGTGTGTACGTGTGTGTGTGTGAGTGTGTGTGTGTGTCCGTTCGGCCTGCTGAAATAAGAATACGGCCGAGGCAAGAAGGCCCTGCCTTTCGTAAGGGGCGACTAATAGGTAGGAGTCGAGAGGTGAAGAATGTAGGTGTGTGTGTGAGTGTGTGTGTATGTGAGAATGTGTGTGTGTATGTGTATGTGTGTGTGTGTCCCTTTGGCTCGCAGAGATAAGAATACGGCCGTCGCAAGGAGGCCATGCCTGCGGTAAGGAGCGAATAATGGGTAGGAGTCGAGAGGTGAAGAGTGTAGGTGTGTGTGCGTGTGTTCGTGTGTGTGCGTGTGTGAGTATGTGTGTGTGTGTATCTATGTGTGTGTCCGTTCGGGTCGCAGAGATAAGAATACGGCCGAGGCAAGAAGGCCCTCCCTGTCGTAAGAGGCGACTAATGGGTAGGAATCGAGAGGTGAAGAGTGTAGGTGTGTGTGTGTGTGTGTGTGTGTGTGTGTGTGTGTGTGTGTGAGTGTGTGTGTGTGTCTGTATAGCTCGCAGAGATAAGAAAACGGCCGTGGCAAGAAGACCCTGCCTGTCGTAAGAGGAGACGAATTGTTAGGAGTCGAGATGTAAAGAGTGTATGTGTGTGTGCGTGTGTGTGTGTGTAAATATGTGTGTGTGTGTCCCTTCGGCTCGCAGATATAAGAATACGGCCATGGCAAGAAGGCCATGTTTGCTGTAAGGAGCGACTAATGGGTAGGAGTCGAGAGATGAAGAGTGTAGGTGTGTGTGTGTGCGTGTGTTCGTGTGTGTGTGCGAGTGTAAGTGTGTGTGTGTGTGTGTTTATGTATGTGTGTGTTCGTTTGGCTCTTAGAGAAGAGAATACGGCCGAGGCAAGAAGGCCCTGCCTGTCGTAAGAGGCGACTAATGGGTAGGAGTCGAGTGAGGTGAAGAGTGTGGGTGTATGTGTGTGTGAGTGTGTGTGTGTGTGTCCGTTCGGCTCGCAGAGATAAGAAACGGCCGTGGCAAGAAGGCCCTGCCTGTCGTAAGGGGCGACTAATAGGTAGGAGTCGTGAGGTGAAGAGTGTAGGTGTGTGTGTGCAGTGTGCGTGTGTGTGTGTGGCTGAGTGTGTGCGTGTCCGTTTGGCTCGCAGAGATAAGAATACGGCCGTGGCAAGGAGGCCATGCCTGCGGTAAGGAGCGACTAATGGGTAGGATTCGAGAGGTGAAGAGTGTAGGTGTGTGTGTCAGTGTGTGTGTGTGTGTGAGAGAATGTGTGTGTGTATGTGTATGAGTGTGTGTGTCCCTTCGGCTCTCAGAGATAGGAATACAGCCGCGGCAAGAAGGCCATGCCTGTCGTAAGTGGCAACTAATGGGTAGGAGTCGATAGGTGAAGAGTGTATGTGTATGCTTGTGTGTGTGTGCGTGTGTGTGTGCGTGCGTGTATGTGTGATTGTGTGTATGTGTCCGTTCGGCACGCAGAAATAAGAACACGGCCGTGGCAAGAAGGCCCTCCCTGTCGTAAGAGGCGACTAATGGGTAGGAGTCGAGATGGTGAATAGTGTATGTGTGTGTGAGTGTGTGCGTGTGTGTGTGTGTGATTGTGTGTGTGTGTATGTGTTCGGCTCGCAGAGATAAGAATACAGCCGTGGCAAGAAGGCCATGCCTGTCATAAGAGGCGACTAATGGGTAGAAGTCGAGAGGTGAAGAGTGTATGTGTGTGTGTGTGCGTGTATGTGTGAGCGTGTCTAAGTGTGTGTGTATGTGTGTGTGCCCGTTCGGCCTGCTGAAATAAGAATACGGCCGAGACAAGAAGGCTCTGCATGTCGTAAGGGGCGACTAATAGGTAGGAGTCGAGAGGTGAAGAATATGGGTGTGTGAGTGTGAGTGTGTGTGTTCATGTGTGTGTGCGTGTGTGAGTGTGTGTGTGTGATTGTGTGTGTGTGTCCGTTCGGCATGCTGAAATAAGAATACGACCGAGGCAAGAAGGCCCTGCCTTTCGTAGGGGGCGACTAATAGGTAGAAGTCGAGAGGTGAAGAGTGTAGGTGTGTGTGTGAGTGTGTGTGTGTATGTGAGAATGTGTGTGTGTGTATGTGTATGAGTGTGTGTGTGTCCCTTCGGCTCGCAGAGATAAGAATACGGCCGTCGCAAGGAGGCCATGCCTGCGGTAAGGAGCGACTAATGGGTAGGAGTCGAGAGGTGAAGAGTGTAGATGTGTGTGTGAGTGTGTGTGTGTGTGTGAGAATGTGTGTGTGTATGTGTATGAGTGTGTGTGTGTCCCTTTGGCTCGCAGAGATAAGAATACAGCCGTGGCAAGAAGGCCATGCCTGTCGTAAGTGGCAACTAATGGGTAGAAGTCGATAGGTGAAGAGCGTATGTGTATGTTTGTGTGTGTGCGTGTGTGTTTGCGTGCGTGTATGTGTGATTGTGTGTATGTGTCCGTTCGGCACGCAGAAATAAGAACACGGCCGTGGCAAGAAGGCCCTCCCTGTCGTAAGAGGCGACTAATGGGTAGGAGTCGAGATGGTGAATAGTGTATGTGTGTGTGCGTGTGTGTGTGTGTGAGTGTGTGTGTATGTGTGTTCCTTCGGCTCGCAGAGATAAGAATACAGCCGTGGCAAGAAGGCCATGCCTGTCATAAGAGGCGACTAATGGGTAGAAGTCGAGAGGTGAAGAGTGTATGTGTGTGTGTGTGCGTGTGTGTGTGAGCGTGTCTAAGTGTGTGTGTATGTGTGTGTGCCCGTTCGGCCTGCTGAAATAAGAATACGGCCGAGACAAGAAGGCTCTGCATGTCGTAAGGGTCGACTAATAGGTAGGAGTCGAGAGGTGAAGAATATGGGTGTGTGAGTGTGAGTGTGTGTGTTCATGTGTGTGTGCGTGTGTGAGTGTGTGTGTGTGATTGTGTGTGTGTGTCCGTTCGGCCTGCTGAAATAAGAATACGACCGAGGCAAGAAGGCCCTGCCTTTCGTAAGGGGCGACTAATAGGTAGAAGTCGAGAGGTGAAGAGTGTAGGTGTGTGTGTGAGTGTGTGTGTGTATGTAAGAATGTGTGTGTGTATGTGTATGTGTGTGTGTGTGTCCCTTCGGCTCGCAGAGATAAGAATACGGCCGTCGCAAGGAGGCTATGCCTGCGGTAAGGAGCGACTAATGGGTAGGAGTCGAGAGGTGAAGAGTGTAGGTGTGTGAGCGTGTGTTCGTGTGTGTGTGCGTGTGTGAGTGTGTGTGTGTGTGTGTGTATCTATGTGTGTGCCTGTTCGGGTTGCAGAGATAAGAATACGGCCGAGGCAAGAAGGCCCTCCCTGTCGTAAGAGGCGACTAATGGGTAGGAGTCGAGCGGTGAAGAGTGTAGGTGTGTGTGTGTGTGTGTGAGTGTGTGTGTGTCTGTATAGCTCGCAGAGATAAGAACACGGCCGTGGCAAGAAGACCCTGCCTGTCGTAAGAGGCGACTAATTGTTAGGAGTCGAGATGTAAAGAGTGTATGTGTGTGTGCGTGTGTGTGTGTGTGTGAATATGTGTGTGTATGTGTGTGTGTGTGTCCCTTCGGCTCGCAGATATAAGAATTCGGCCGTGGCAAGAAGGCCATGCTTGCTGTAAGGAGCGACTAATGGATAGGAGTCGAGAGATGAAGAGTGTACGTGTGTGTGTGTGTGTGCGTGTGTCCGTGTGTGTGTGTGCGAGTGTAAGTGTGTGTGTGTGTGTGTTTATGTATGTGTGTGTTCGTTCGGCTCTTAGAGAAGAGAATACGGCCGAGGCAAGAAGGCCCTGCCTGTCGTAAGAGGCGACTAATGGGTAGGAGTCGAGAGGTGAAGAGTGTATTTGTGTGTGTGTGCGTGTGTGCGTGAATGTGTGTGTGCGTGTGTGTGTGTATGTGTATGTGTGTGTGTGTGTCCCTTCGGCTCGCAGGGATAAGAATACGGCCGTGGCAAGAAGGCCAATCCTGCTGTAAGGAGCGATTAATGGGTAGGAGTCGAGTGGTAAAGAGTGTACGTGTGTGTGTGTGTGCGTGTGTGCGCGTGGGTATGTGTGAGTGTGTGTGTGTCCGTTTGGCTCGCAGAGATAAGAATACGGCCGTGGCAAGAAGGCCATGCTTGCTGTAAGGAGCGACTAATGGGTAGGAGTCGAGAGATGAAGGGTGTACGTGTGTGTGTCTGTGTATTCGTGTGTGTATGAGTGTGTAAGTGTGTGTATGTGTGTGTGTATGTATGTGTGTGTCTGTTCGGCTCGCAGAGATGAGAATACAACCGAGGCAAGAAGGTGAAGAGTGTGGGTGTATGTGTGTGTGTGAGTGTGTGTGTGTGTGTCCGTTCGGCTCGCAGAGATAAGAACACGGCCGTGGCAAGGAGTCCCTGCCTGTCGTAAGAGGCGACTAATGGGTAGGAGTCGAGAGGTGAAGAGTGTATTTGTGTGTGTGTGCGTGTGTGCGGGTGTGTGTGCGCGTGTGTGAGTGTGTGTGTATGTGTGTGTGTCCATTTGGCTTGCAGAGATACGAATACGGCCGAGGCAAGAAGGCCTTGCCTGTCGTAAGGGGCGACTAATAGGTAGGAGTCGTGAGGTGAAGAGTGTATTTGTGTGTGCAGTGTGCGTGTTTGTGTGAGAATGTGTGTGTGTATGTGTATGTGTATGTGTCTGTGTGTGTCTCTTCGGCTCGCAGAGATAAGAATACGGCCGTCGCAAGGAGGCCATGCCTGCGGTAAGGAGCGACTACTGGGTAGGATTCGAGAGGTGAAGAGTGTAGGTGTGTGTGTCAGTGTGTGTGTGTGTGTGTGAGAATGTGTGTGTGTATGTGTATGAGTGTGTGTGTGTCCCTTCGGCTCTCAGAGATAGGAATACAGCCGCGGCAAGAAGGCCATGCCTGTCGTAAGTGGCAACTAATGGGTAGGAGTCGATAGGTGAAGAGTGTATGTGTATGCTTGTGTGTGTGTGCGTGTGTGTGTGCGTGCGTGTATGTGTGATTGTGTGTATCTGTCCGTTCGGCACGCAGAAATAAGAACACGGCCGTGGCAAGAAGGCCCTCCCTGTCGTAAGAGGCGACTAATGGGTAGGAGTCGAGATGGTGAATAGTGTATGTGTGTGTGAGTGTGTGCGTGTGTGTGTGTGTGATTGTGTGTGTGTATGTGTTCGGCTCGCAGAGATAAGAATACAGCCGTGGCAAGAAGGCCATGCCTGTCATAAGAGGCGACTAATGGGTAGAAGTCGAGAGGTGAAGAGTGTATGTGTGTGTGTGTGTGCGTGTATGTGTGAGCGTGTCTAAGTGTGTGTGTATGTGTGTGTGCCCGTTCGGCTTGCAGAGATAAGAATACGGCCTAGGCAAGAAGGCTCTGCCTGTCGTAAGGTGCGACTAATAGGTAGGAGTCGAGAGGTGAAGAATATGGGTGTGTGAGTGTGAGTGTGTGTGTTCATATGTGTGTGCGTGTGTGAGTGTGTGTGTGTATGTATGTGTGTGTCCGTTCGGCTCGCAGAGATAAGAATACGGCCAAGGCAAGAAGACCCTTCCTGTCGTAAGGGATGACTAATAGTAGGAGTTGAGAGGTGAAGAGTTTATTTGTGTGTGTGTGCGTGTGTACGTGTGTGTGTGTGAGTGTGTGTGTGTGTGTCCGTTCGGCCTGCTGAAATAAGAATACGGCAGAGGCAAGAAGGCCCTGCCTTTCGTAAGGGGCGACTAATAGGTAGGAGTCGAGAGGTGAAGAGTGTAGGTGTGTGTGTGAGTGTGTGTGTATGTGAGAATGTGTGTGTGTATGTGTATGTGTGTGTGTGTGTGTGTCCCTTTGGCTCGCAGAGATAAGAATACGGCCGTCGCAAGGAGGCCATGCCTGCGGTAAGGAGCGACTAATGGGTAGGAGTCGAGAGGTGAAGAGTGTAGATGTGTGTGTGAGTGTGTGTGTGTGTGTGAGAATGTGTGTGTGTATGTGTATGAGTGTGTGTGTGTCCCTTTGGCTCGCAGAGATAAGAATACAGCCGTGGCAAGAAGGCCATGCCTGTCGTAAGTGGCAACTAATGGGTAGAAGTCGATAGGTGAAGAGCGTATGTGTATGTTTGTGTGTGTGCGTGTGTGTTTGCGTGCGTGTATGTGTGATTGTGTGTATGTGTCCGTTCGGCACGCAGAAATAAGAACACGGCCGTGGCAAGAAGGCCCTCCCTGTCGTAAGAGGCGACTAATGGGTAGGAGTCGAGATGGTGAATAGTGTATGTGTGTGTGCGTGTGTGTGTGTGTGAGTGTGTGTGTATGTGTGTTCCTTCGGCTCGCAGAGATAAGAATACAGCCGTGGCAAGAAGGCCATGCCTGTCATAAGAGGCGACTAATGGGTAGAAGTCGAGAGGTGAAGAGTGTATGTGTGTGTGTGTGTGCGTGTGTGTGTGAGCGTGTCTAAGTGTGTGTGTATGTGTGTGTGCCCGTTCGGCCTGCTGAAATAAGAATACGGCCGAGACAAGAAGGCTCTGCATGTCGTAAGGGTCGACTAATAGGTAGGAGTCGAGAGGTGAAGAATATGGGTGTGTGAGTGTGAGTGTGTGTGTTCATGTGTGTGTGCGTGTGTGAGTGTGTGTGTGTGATTGTGTGTGTGTGTCCGTTCGGCCTGCTGAAATAAGAATACGACCGAGGCAAGAAGGCCCTGCCTTTCGTAAGGGGCGACTAATAGGTAGAAGTCGAGAGGTGAAGAGTGTAGGTGTGTGTGTGAGTGTGTGTGTGTATGTGAGAATGTGTGTGTGTATGTGTATGTGTGTGTGTGTGTCCCTTCGGCTCGCAGAGATAAGAATACGGCCGTCGCAAGGAGGCTATGCCTGCGGTAAGGAGCGACTAATGGGTAGGAGTCGAGAGGTGAAGAGTGTAGGTGTGTGAGCGTGTGTTCGTGTGTGTGTGCGTGTGTGAGTGTGTGTGTGTGTGTGTGTATCTATGTGTGTGCCTGTTCGGGTTGCAGAGATAAGAATACGGCCGAGGCAAGAAGGCCCTCCCTGTCGTAAGAGGCGACTAATGGGTAGGAGTCGAGCGGTGAAGAGTGTAGGTGTGTGTGTGTGTGTGTGAGTGTGTGTGTGTCTGTATAGCTCGCAGAGATAAGAACACGGCCGTGGCAAGAAGACCCTGCCTGTCGTAAGAGGCGACTAATTGTTAGGAGTCGAGATGTAAAGAGTGTATGTGTGTGTGCGTGTGTGTGTGTGTGAATATGTGTGTGTATGTGTGTGTGTGTGTCCCTTCGGCTCGCAGATATAAGAATTCGGCCGTGGCAAGAAGGCCATGCTTGCTGTAAGGAGCGACTAATGGATAGGAGTCGAGAGATGAAGAGTGTACGTGTGTGTGTGTGTGTGCGTGTGTCCGTGTGTGTGTGTGCGAGTGTAAGTGTGTGTGTGTGTGTGTTTATGTATGTGTGTGTTCGTTCGGCTCTTAGAGAAGAGAATACGGCCGAGGCAAGAAGGCCCTGCCTGTCGTAAGAGGCGACTAATGGGTAGGAGTCGAGAGGTGAAGAGTGTATTTGTGTGTGTGTGCGTGTGTGCGTGAATGTGTGTGTGCGTGTGTGTGTGTATGTGTATGTGTGTGTGTGTGTCCCTTCGGCTCGCAGGGATAAGAATACGGCCGTGGCAAGAAGGCCAATCCTGCTGTAAGGAGCGATTAATGGGTAGGAGTCGAGTGGTAAAGAGTGTACGTGTGTGTGTGTGTGCGTGTGTGCGCGTGGGTATGTGTGAGTGTGTGTGTGTCCGTTTGGCTCGCAGAGATAAGAATACGGCCGTGGCAAGAAGGCCATGCTTGCTGTAAGGAGCGACTAATGGGTAGGAGTCGAGAGATGAAGGGTGTACGTGTGTGTGTCTGTGTATTCGTGTGTGTATGAGTGTGTAAGTGTGTGTATGTGTGTGTGTATGTATGTGTGTGTCTGTTCGGCTCGCAGAGATGAGAATACAACCGAGGCAAGAAGGTGAAGAGTGTGGGTGTATGTGTGTGTGTGAGTGTGTGTGTGTGTGTCCGTTCGGCTCGCAGAGATAAGAACACGGCCGTGGCAAGGAGTCCCTGCCTGTCGTAAGAGGCGACTAATGGGTAGGAGTCGAGAGGTGAAGAGTGTATTTGTGTGTGTGTGCGTGTGTGCGGGTGTGTGTGCGCGTGTGTGAGTGTGTGTGTATGTGTGTGTGTCCATTTGGCTTGCAGAGATACGAATACGGCCGAGGCAAGAAGGCCTTGCCTGTCGTAAGGGGCGACTAATAGGTAGGAGTCGTGAGGTGAAGAGTGTATTTGTGTGTGCAGTGTGCGTGTTTGTGTGAGAATGTGTGTGTGTATGTGTATGTGTATGTGTCTGTGTGTGTCTCTTCGGCTCGCAGAGATAAGAATACGGCCGTCGCAAGGAGGCCATGCCTGCGGTAAGGAGCGACTACTGGGTAGGATTCGAGAGGTGAAGAGTGTAGGTGTGTGTGTCAGTGTGTGTGTGTGTGTGAGAATGTGTGTGTGTATGTGTATGAGTGTGTGTGTGTCCCTTCGGCTCTCAGAGATAGGAATACAGCCGCGGCAAGAAGGCCATGCCTGTCGTAAGTGGCAACTAATGGGTAGGAGTCGATAGGTGAAGAGTGTATGTGTATGCTTGTGTGTGTGTGCGTGTGTGTGTGCGTGCGTGTATGTGTGATTGTGTGTATCTGTCCGTTCGGCACGCAGAAATAAGAACACGGCCGTGGCAAGAAGGCCCTCCCTGTCGTAAGAGGCGACTAATGGGTAGGAGTCGAGATGGTGAATAGTGTATGTGTGTGTGAGTGTGTGCGTGTGTGTGTGTGTGATTGTGTGTGTGTATGTGTTCGGCTCGCAGAGATAAGAATACAGCCGTGGCAAGAAGGCCATGCCTGTCATAAGAGGCGACTAATGGGTAGAAGTCGAGAGGTGAAGAGTGTATGTGTGTGTGTGTGTGCGTGTATGTGTGAGCGTGTCTAAGTGTGTGTGTATGTGTGTGTGCCCGTTCGGCTTGCAGAGATAAGAATACGGCCTAGGCAAGAAGGCTCTGCCTGTCGTAAGGTGCGACTAATAGGTAGGAGTCGAGAGGTGAAGAATATGGGTGTGTGAGTGTGAGTGTGTGTGTTCATATGTGTGTGCGTGTGTGAGTGTGTGTGTGTATGTATGTGTGTGTCCGTTCGGCTCGCAGAGATAAGAATACGGCCAAGGCAAGAAGACCCTTCCTGTCGTAAGGGATGACTAATAGTAGGAGTTGAGAGGTGAAGAGTTTATTTGTGTGTGTGTGCGTGTGTACGTGTGTGTGTGTGAGTGTGTGTGTGTGTGTCCGTTCGGCCTGCTGAAATAAGAATACGGCAGAGGCAAGAAGGCCCTGCCTTTCGTAAGGGGCGACTAATAGGTAGGAGTCGAGAGGTGAAGAGTGTAGGTGTGTGTGTGAGTGTGTGTGTATGTGAGAATGTGTGTGTGTATGTGTATGTGTGTGTGTGTGTGTCCCTTTGGCTCGCAGAGATAAGAATACGGCCGTCGCAAGGAGGCCATGCCTGCGGTAAGGAGCGAATCATGGGTAGGAGTCGAGAGGTGAAGAGGGTAGGTGTGTGTGCGTGTGTTCGTGTGTGTGTGCGTGTGTGAGTATGTGTGTGTGTGTATCTATGTGTGTGTCCGTTCGGGTCGCAGAGATAAGAATACGGCCGAGGCAAGAAGGCCCTCCCTGTCGTAAGAGGCGACTAATGGGTAGGAGTCGAGAGGTGAAGAGTGTAGATGTGTGTGTGTGTGTGTGTGTGTGTGTGTGTGTGTGTGTGAGTGTGTGTGTGTGTCTGTATAGCTCGCAGAGATAAGAAAACGGCCGTGGCAAGAAGACCCTGCCTGTCGTAAGAGGAGACGAATTGTTAGGAGTCGAGATGTAAAGAGTGTATGTGTGTGTGCGTGTGTGTGTGTGTAAATATGTGTGTGTGTGTGTCCCTTCGGCTCGCAGATATAAGAATACGGCCATGGCAAGAAGGCCATGTTTGCTGTAAGGAGCGACTAATGGGTAGGAGTCGAGAGATGAAGAGTGTCGGTGTGTGTGTGTGTGCGTGTGTTCGTGTGTGTGTGCTAGTGTAAGTGTGTGTGTGTGTGTTTATGTATGTGTTTGTTCGTTTGGCTCTTAGAGAAGAGAATACGGCCGAGGCAAGAAGGCCCTGCCTGTCGTAAGAGGCGACTAATGGGTAGGAGTCGAGTGGTAAAGAGTGTACGTGTGTGTGTGTGCGTGTGTGCGCGTGGGTATGTGTGAGTGTGTGTGTGTCCGTTTGGCTCGCAGAGATAAGAATACGGCCGTGGCAAGAAGGCCATGCTTGCTGTAAGGAGCGACTAATGGGTAGGAGTCGAGAGATGAAGGGTGTACGTGTGTGTGTGCGTGTATTCGTGTGTGTATGCGTGTGTTAGTGTGTGTGTGTGTGTATGTATGTGTGTGTCCGTTCGGCTCGCAGAGATGAGAATACAACCGAGGCAAGAAGGCCCTGCCTGTCGTAAGGAGCGACTAATAGGTAGGAGTCGAGAGGTGAAGAGTGTGGGTGTATGTGTGTGTGAGTGTGTGTGTGTGTGTCCGTTCGGCTCGCAGAGATAAGAACACGGCCGTGGCAAGAAGGCCCTGCCTGTCGTAAGGGGCGACTAATAGGTAGGAGTCGTGAGGTGAAGAGTGTAGGTGTGTGTGTGCAGTGTGCGTGTGTGTGTGTGGCTGAGTGTGTGCGTGTCCGTTTGGCTCGCAGAGATAAGAATACGGCCGTGGCAAGGAGGCCATGCCTGCGGTAAGGAGCGACTAATGGGTAGGATTCGAGAGGTGAAGAGTGTAGGTGTGTGTGTCAGTGTGTGTGTGTGTGTGAGATTGAGTGTGTGTATGTGTATGAGTGTGTGTGTCCCTTCGGCTCTCAGAGATAGGAATACAGCCGCGGCAAGAAGGCCATGCCTGTCGTAAGTGGCAACTAATGGGTAGGAGTCGATAGGTGAAGAGTGTATGTGTATGCTTGTGTGTGTGTGCGTGTGTGTGTGCGTGCGTGTATGTGTGATTGTGTGTATGTGTCCGTTCGGCACGCAGAAATAAGAACACGGCCGTGGCAAGAAGGCCCTCCCTGTCGTAAGAGGCGACTAATGGGTAGGAGTCGAGATGGTGAATAGTGTATGTGTGTGTGAGTGTGTGCGTATGTGTGTGTGTGATTGTGTGTGTGTATGTGTTCGGCTCGCAGAGATAAGAATACAGCCGTGGCAAGAAGGCCATGCCTGTCATAAGAGGCGACTAATGGGTAGAAGTCGAGAGGTGAAGAGTGTATGTGTGTGTGTGTGCGTGTATGTGTGAGCGTGTCTAAGTGTGTGTGTATGTGTGTGTGCCCGTTCGGCCTGCTGAAATAAGAATACGGCCGAGACAAGAAGGCTCTGCATGTCGTAAGGGGCGACTAATAGGTAGGAGTCGAGAGGTGAAGAATATGGGTGTGTGAGTGTGAGTGTGTGTGTTCATGTGTGTGTGCGTGTGTGAGTGTGTGTGTGTGATTGTGTGTGTGTGTCCGTTCGGCCTGCTGAAATAAGAATACGACCGAGGCAAGAAGGCCCTGCCTTTCGTAAGGGGCGACTAATAGGTAGAAGTCGAGAGGTGAAGAGTGTAGGTGTGTGTGTGAGTGTGTGTGTGTATGTGAGAATGTGTGTGTGTATGTGTATGAGTGTGTGTGTGTCCCTTCGGCTCGCAGAGATAAGAATACGGCCGTCGCAAGGAGGCCATGCCTGCGGTAACGAGCGACTAATGGGTAGGAGTCGAGAGGTGAAGAGTGTAGATGTGTGTGTGAGTGTGTGTGTGTGTGTGTGAGAATGTGTGTGTGTATGTGTATGAGTGTGTGTGTGTCCCTTTGGCTCGCAGAGATAAGAATACAGCCGTGGCAAGAAGGCCATGCCTGTCGTAAGTGGCAACTAATGGGTAGGAGTCGATAGGTGAAGAGCGTATGTGTATGTTTGTGTGTGTGCGTGTGTGTTTGCGTGCGTGTATGTGTGATTGTGTGTATGTGTCCGTTCGGCACGCAGAAATAAGAACACGGCCGTGGCAAGAAGGCCCTCCCTGTCGTAAGAGGCGACTAATGGGTAGGAGTCGAGATGGTGAATAGTGTATGTGTGTGTGCGTGTGTGCGTGTGTGTGTGTGTGAGTGTGTGTGTGTGTGTATGTGTATGTGTGTCCCTTCGGCTCGCAGAGATAAGAATACAGCCGTGGCAAGAAGGCCATGCCTGTCATAAGAGGCGACTAATGGGTAGAAGTCGAGAGGTGAAGAGTGTATGTGTGTGTGTGTGTGCATGTGTGTGTGAGCGTGTCTAAGTGTGTGTGTATGTGTGTGTGCCCGTTCGGCCTGCTGAAATAAGAATACGGCCGAGACAAGAAGGCTCTGCATGTCGTAAGGGGCGACTAATAGGTAGGAGTCGAGAGGTGAAGAATATGGGTGTGTGAGTGTGAGTGTGTGTGTTCATGTGTGTGTGCGTGTGTGAGTGTGTGTGTGTGATTGTGTGTGTGTGTCCGTTCGGCCTGCTGAAATAAGAATACGACCGAGGCAAGAAGGCCCTGCCTTTCGTAAGGGGCGACTAATAGGTAGAAGTCGAGAGGTAAAGAGTGTAGGTGTGTGTGTGAGTGTGTGTGTGTATGTGAGAATGTGTGTGTGTATGTGTATGAGTGTGTGTGTGTCCCTTCGGCTCGCAGAGATAAGAATACGGCCGTCGCAAGGAGGCCATGCCTGCGGTAAGGAGCGACTAATGGGTAGGAGTCGAGAGGTGAAGAGTGTAGATGTGTGTGTGAGTGTGTGTGTGTGTGTGTGAGAATGTGTGTGTGTATGTGTATGAGTGTGTGTGTGTCCCTTTGGCTCGCAGAGATAAGAATACAGCCGTGGCAAGAAGGCCATGCCTGTCGTAAGTGGCAACTAATGGGTAGGAGTCGATAGGTGAAGAGCGTATGTGTATGTTTGTGTGTGTGCGTGTGTGTTTGCGTGCGTGTATGTGTGATTGTGTGTATGTGTCCGTTCGGCACGCAGAAATAAGAACACGGCCGTGGCAAGAAGGCCCTCCCTGTCGTAAGAGGCGACTAATGGGTAGGAGTCGAGATGGTGAATAGTGTATGTGTGTGTGCGTGTGTGCGTGTGTGTGTGTGTGTGAGTGTGTGTGTGTGTATGTGTATGTGTGTCCCTTCGGCTCGCAGAGATAAGAATACAGCCGTGGCAAGAAGGCCATGCCTGTCATAAGAGGCGACTAATGGGTAGAAGTCGAGAGGTGAAGAGTGTATGTGTGTGTGTGTGTGTGCGTGTGTGTGTGAGCGTGTCTAAGTGTGTGTGCATGTGTGTGTGCCCGTTCGGCCTGCTGAAATAAGAATACGGCCGAGACAAGAAGGCTCTGCATGTCGTAAGGGGCGACTAATAGGTAGGAGTCGAGAGGTGAAGAATATGGGTGTGTGAGTGTGAGTGTGTGTGTTCATGTGTGTGTGCGTGTTTGAGTGTGTGTGTGTGATTGTGTGTGTGTGTCCGTTCGGCCTGCTGAAATAAGAATACGACCGAGGCAAGAAGGCCCTGCCTTTCGTAAGGGGCGACTAATAGGTAGAAGTCGAGAGGTGAAGAGTGTAGGTGTGTGTGTGAGTGTGTGTGTGTATGTGAGAATGTGTGTGTGTATGTGTATGTGTGTGTGTGTGTCCCTTCGGCTCGCAGAGATAAGAATACGGTCGTCGCAAGGAGGCTATGCCTGCGGTAAGGAGCGACTAATGGGTAGGAGTCGACAGGTGAAGAGTGTAGGTGTGTGAGCGTGTGTTCGTGTGTGTGTGCGTGTGTGAGTGTGTGTGTGTGTGTATCTATGTGTGTGCCTGTTCGGGTTGCAGAGATAAGAATACGGCCGAGGCAAGCAGGCCCTCCCTGTCGTAAGAGGCGACTAATGGGTAGGAGTCGAGAGGTGAAGAGTGTAGGTGTGTGTGTGTGTGTGTGTGAGTGTGTGTATGTCTGTATAGCTCGCAGAGATAAGAACACGGCCGTGGCAAGAAGACCCTGCCTGTCGTAAGAGGCGACTAATTGTTAGGAGTCGAGATGTAAAGAGTGTATGTGTGTGTGCGTGTGTGTGTGTGTGAGTATGTGTGTGTATGTGTGTGTGTGTCCCTTCGGCTCGCAGATATAAGAATTCGGCAGTGGCAAGAAGGCCATGCTTGCTGTAAGGAGCGACTAATGGATAGGAGTCGAGAGATGAAGAGTGTACGTGTGTGTGTGTGTGTGCGTGTGTTCGTGTGTGTGTGTGCGAGTGTAAGTGTGTGTGTGTTTATGTATGTGTGTGTTCGTTCGGCTCTTAGAGAAGAGAATACGGCCGAGGCAAGAAGGCCCTGTCTGTCGTAAGAGGCGACTAATGGGTAGGAGTCGAGAGGTGAAGAGTGTATTTGTGTGTGTGTGTGCGTGTGTGCGTGAATGTGTGTGTGCGTGTGTGTGTATGTGTATGTGTGTGTGTGTGTCCCTTCGGCTCGCAGGGATAAGAATACGGCTGTGGCAAGAAGGCCATGCCTGCTCTAAAGAGCGATTAATGGGTAGGAGTCGAGTGGTAAAAGGTGTACGTGTGTGTGTGTGCGTGTGTACGCGTGGGTATGTATGAGTGTGTGTGTGTCCGTTTGGCTCGCAGAGATAAGAATACGGCCGTGGCAAGAAGGCCATGCTTGCTGTAAGGAGAGACTAATGGGTAGGAGTCGAGAGATGAAGGGTGTACGTGTGTGTGTGCGTGTATTCGTGTGTGTATGCGTGTGTAAGTGTGTGTGTGTGTGTGTGTGTGTATGTATGTGTGTTTCCGTTCGGCTCGCAGAGATGAGAATACAACCGAGGCAAGAAGGCCCTGCCTGTCGTAAGGGGCGACTAATAGGTAGGAGTCGAGAGGTGAAGAGTGTGAGTGTATGTGTGTGTGTGAGTGTGTGTGTGTATCCGTTCGGCTCGCAGAGATAAGAACACGGCCGTGGCAAGGAGGCCCTGCCTGTCGTAAGAGGCGACTAATGGGTAGGAGTCGAGAGGTGAAGAGTGTATTTGTGTGTGTGTGCGTGTGTGCGTGTGTGTGTGCGCGTGTGTGTGTGTGTGTGTGTGTGAGAGTGTGTGTGTGTCTGTATAGCTCGCAGAGATAAGAAAACGGCCGTGGCAAGAAGACCCTGCCTGTCGTAAGAGGAGACGAATTGTTAGGAGTCGAGATGTAAAGAGTGTATGTGTGTGTGCGTGTGTGTGTGTGTAAATATGTGTGTGTGTGTCCCTTCGGCTCGCAGATATAAGAATACGGCCATGGCAAGAAGGCCATGTTTGCTGTAAGGAGCGACTAATGGGTAGGAGTCGAGAGATGAAGAGTGTAGGTGTGTGTGTGTGCGTGTGTTCGTGTGTGTGTGCGAGTGTAAGTGTGTGTGTGTGTGTGTTTATGTATGTGTGTGTTCGTTTGGCTCTTAGAGAAGAGAATACGGCCGAGGCAAGAAGGCCCTGCCTGTCGTAAGAGGCGACTAATGGGTAGGAGTCGAGTGAGGTGAAGAGTGTGGGTGTATGTGTGTGTGAGTGTGTGTGTGTGTGTCCGTTCGGCTCGCAGAGATAAGAAACGGCCGTGGCAAGAAGGCCCTGCCTGTCGTAAGGGGCGACTAATAGGTAGGAGTCGTGAGGTGAAGAGTGTAGGTGTGTGTGTGCAGTGTGCGTGTGTGTGTGTGGCTGAGTGTGTGCGTGTCCGTTTGGCTCGCAGAGATAAGAATACGGCCGTGGCAAGGAGGCCATGCCTGCGGTAAGGAGCGACTAATGGGTAGGATTCGAGAGGTGAAGAGTGTAGGTGTGTGTGTCAGTGTGTGTGTGTGTGTGAGAGAATGTGTGTGTGTATGTGTATGAGTGTGTGTGTCCCTTCGGCTCTCAGAGATAGGAATACAGCCGCGGCAAGAAGGCCATGCCTGTCGTAAGTGGCAACTAATGGGTAGGAGTCGATAGGTGAAGAGTGTATGTGTATGCTTGTGTGTGTGTGCGTGTGTGTGTGCGTGCGTGTATGTGTGATTGTGTGTATGTGTCCGTTCGGCACGCAGAAATAAGAACACGGCCGTGGCAAGAAGGCCCTCCCTGTCGTAAGAGGCGACTAATGGGTAGGAGTCGAGATGGTGAATAGTGTATGTGTGTGTGAGTGTGTGCGTGTGTGTGTGTGTGATTGTGTGTGTGTGTATGTGTTCGGCTCGCAGAGATAAGAATACAGCCGTGGCAAGAAGGCCATGCCTGTCATAAGAGGCGACTAATGGGTAGAAGTCGAGAGGTGAAGAGTGTATGTGTGTGTGTGTGCGTGTATGTGTGAGCGTGTCTAAGTGTGTGTGTATGTGTGTGTGCCCGTTCGGCCTGCTGAAATAAGAATACGGCCGAGACAAGAAGGCTCTGCATGTCGTAAGGGGCGACTAATAGGTAGGAGTCGAGAGGTGAAGAATATGGGTGTGTGAGTGTGAGTGTGTGTGTTCATGTGTGTGTGCGTGTGTGAGTGTGTGTGTGTGATTGTGTGTGTGTGTCCGTTCGGCATGCTGAAATAAGAATACGACCGAGGCAAGAAGGCCCTGCCTTTCGTAGGGGGCGACTAATAGGTAGAAGTCGAGAGGTGAAGAGTGTAGGTGTGTGTGTGAGTGTGTGTGTGTATGTGAGAATGTGTGTGTGTGTATGTGTATGAGTGTGTGTGTGTCCCTTCGGCTCGCAGAGATAAGAATACGGCCGTCGCAAGGAGGCCATGCCTGCGGTAAGGAGCGACTAATGGGTAGGAGTCGAGAGGTGAAGAGTGTAGATGTGTGTGTGAGTGTGTGTGTGTGTGTGAGAATGTGTGTGTGTATGTGTATGAGTGTGTGTGTGTCCCTTTGGCTCGCAGAGATAAGAATACAGCCGTGGCAAGAAGGCCATGCCTGTCGTAAGTGGCAACTAATGGGTAGAAGTCGATAGGTGAAGAGCGTATGTGTATGTTTGTGTGTGTGCGTGTGTGTTTGCGTGCGTGTATGTGTGATTGTGTGTATGTGTCCGTTCGGCACGCAGAAATAAGAACACGGCCGTGGCAAGAAGGCCCTCCCTGTCGTAAGAGGCGACTAATGGGTAGGAGTCGAGATGGTGAATAGTGTATGTGTGTGTGCGTGTGTGTGTGTGTGAGTGTGTGTGTATGTGTGTTCCTTCGGCTCGCAGAGATAAGAATACAGCCGTGGCAAGAAGGCCATGCCTGTCATAAGAGGCGACTAATGGGTAGAAGTCGAGAGGTGAAGAGTGTATGTGTGTGTGTGTGTGCGTGTGTGTGTGAGCGTGTCTAAGTGTGTGTGTATGTGTGTGTGCCCGTTCGGCCTGCTGAAATAAGAATACGGCCGAGACAAGAAGGCTCTGCATGTCGTAAGGGTCGACTAATAGGTAGGAGTCGAGAGGTGAAGAATATGGGTGTGTGAGTGTGAGTGTGTGTGTTCATGTGTGTGTGCGTGTGTGAGTGTGTGTGTGTGATTGTGTGTGTGTGTCCGTTCGGCCTGCTGAAATAAGAATACGACCGAGGCAAGAAGGCCCTGCCTTTCGTAAGGGGCGACTAATAGGTAGAAGTCGAGAGGTGAAGAGTGTAGGTGTGTGTGTGAGTGTGTGTGTGTATGTGAGAATGTGTGTGTGTATGTGTATGTGTGTGTGTGTGTCCCTTCGGCTCGCAGAGATAAGAATACGGCCGTCGCAAGGAGGCTATGCCTGCGGTAAGGAGCGACTAATGGGTAGGAGTCGAGAGGTGAAGAGTGTAGGTGTGTGAGCGTGTGTTCGTGTGTGTGTGCGTGTGTGAGTGTGTGTGTGTGTGTGTGTATCTATGTGTGTGCCTGTTCGGGTTGCAGAGATAAGAATACGGCCGAGGCAAGAAGGCCCTCCCTGTCGTAAGAGGCGACTAATGGGTAGGAGTCGAGCGGTGAAGAGTGTAGGTGTGTGTGTGTGTGTGTGAGTGTGTGTGTGTCTGTATAGCTCGCAGAGATAAGAACACGGCCGTGGCAAGAAGACCCTGCCTGTCGTAAGAGGCGACTAATTGTTAGGAGTCGAGATGTAAAGAGTGTATGTGTGTGTGCGTGTGTGTGTGTGTGAGTATGTGTGTGTATGTGTGTGTGTGTCCCTTCGGCTCGCAGATATAAGAATTCGGCCGTGGCAAGAAGGCCATGCTTGCTGTAAGGAGCGACTAATGGATAGGAGTCGAGAGATGAAGAGTGTACGTGTGTGTGTGTGTGTGCGTGTGTCCGTGTGTGTGTGTGCGAGTGTAAGTGTGTGTGTGTGTGTGTTTATGTATGTGTGTGTTCGTTCGGCTCTTAGAGAAGAGAATACGGCCGAGGCAAGAAGGCCCTGCCTGTCGTAAGAGGCGACTAATGGGTAGGAGTCGAGAGGTGAAGAGTGTATTTGTGTGTGTGTGCGTGTGTGCGTGAATGTGTGTGTGCGTGTGTGTGTGTATGTGTATGTGTGTGTGTGTGTCCCTTCGGCTCGCAGGGATAAGAATACGGCCGTGGCAAGAAGGCCAATCCTGCTGTAAGGAGCGATTAATGGGTAGGAGTCGAGTGGTAAAGAGTGTACGTGTGTGTGTGTGTGCGTGTGTGCGCGTGGGTATGTGTGAGTGTGTGTGTGTCCGTTTGGCTCGCAGAGATAAGAATACGGCCGTGGCAAGAAGGCCATGCTTGCTGTAAGGAGCGACTAATGGGTAGGAGTCGAGAGATGAAGGGTGTACGTGTGTGTGTCTGTGTATTCGTGTGTGTATGAGTGTGTAAGTGTGTGTATGTGTGTGTGTATGTATGTGTGTGTCTGTTCGGCTCGCAGAGATGAGAATACAACCGAGGCAAGAAGGTGAAGAGTGTGGGTGTATGTGTGTGTGTGAGTGTGTGTGTGTGTGTGTCCGTTCGGCTCGCAGAGATAAGAACACGGCCGTGGCAAGGAGTCCCTGCCTGTCGTAAGAGGCGACTAATGGGTAGGAGTCGAGAGGTGAAGAGTGTATTTGTGTGTGTGTGCGTGTGTGCGGGTGTGTGTGCGCGTGTGTGAGTGTGTGTGTATGTGTGTGTGTCCATTTGGCTTGCAGAGATACGAATACGGCCGAGGCAAGAAGGCCTTGCCTGTCGTAAGGGGCGACTAATAGGTAGGAGTCGTGAGGTGAAGAGTGTATTTGTGTGTGCAGTGTGCGTGTTTGTGTGAGAATGTGTGTGTGTATGTGTATGTGTATGTGTCTGTGTGTGTCTCTTCGGCTCGCAGAGATAAGAATACGGCCGTCGCAAGGAGGCCATGCCTGCGGTAAGGAGCGACTACTGGGTAGGATTCGAGAGGTGAAGAGTGTAGGTGTGTGTGTCAGTGTGTGTGTGTGTGTGAGAATGTGTGTGTGTATGTGTATGAGTGTGTGTGTGTCCCTTCGGCTCTCAGAGATAGGAATACAGCCGCGGCAAGAAGGCCATGCCTGTCGTAAGTGGCAACTAATGGGTAGGAGTCGATAGGTGAAGAGTGTATGTGTATGCTTGTGTGTGTGTGCGTGTGTGTGTGCGTGCGTGTATGTGTGATTGTGTGTATCTGTCCGTTCGGCACGCAGAAATAAGAACACGGCCGTGGCAAGAAGGCCCTCCCTGTCGTAAGAGGCGACTAATGGGTAGGAGTCGAGATGGTGAATAGTGTATGTGTGTGTGAGTGTGTGCGTGTGTGTGTGTGTGATTGTGTGTGTGTATGTGTTCGGCTCGCAGAGATAAGAATACAGCCGTGGCAAGAAGGCCATGCCTGTCATAAGAGGCGACTAATGGGTAGAAGTCGAGAGGTGAAGAGTGTATGTGTGTGTGTGTGTGCGTGTATGTGTGAGCGTGTCTAAGTGTGTGTGTATGTGTGTGTGCCCGTTCGGCTTGCAGAGATAAGAATACGGCCTAGGCAAGAAGGCTCTGCCTGTCGTAAGGTGCGACTAATAGGTAGGAGTCGAGAGGTGAAGAATATGGGTGTGTGAGTGTGAGTGTGTGTGTTCATATGTGTGTGCGTGTGTGAGTGTGTGTGTGTATGTATGTGTGTGTCCGTTCGGCTCGCAGAGATAAGAATACGGCCAAGGCAAGAAGACCCTTCCTGTCGTAAGGGATGACTAATAGTAGGAGTTGAGAGGTGAAGAGTTTATTTGTGTGTGTGTGCGTGTGTACGTGTGTGTGTGTGAGTGTGTGTGTGTGTGTCCGTTCGGCCTGCTGAAATAAGAATACGGCAGAGGCAAGAAGGCCCTGCCTTTCGTAAGGGGCGACTAATAGGTAGGAGTCGAGAGGTGAAGAGTGTAGGTGTGTGTGTGAGTGTGTGTGTATGTGAGAATGTGTGTGTGTATGTGTATGTGTGTGTGTGTGTGTCCCTTTGGCTCGCAGAGATAAGAATACGGCCGTCGCAAGGAGGCCATGCCTGCGGTAAGGAGCGAATCATGGGTAGGAGTCGAGAGGTGAAGAGTGTAGGTGTGTGTGCGTGTGTTCGTGTGTGTGTGCGTGTGTGAGTATGTGTGTGTGTGTATCTATGTGTGTGTCCGTTCGGGTCGCAGAGATAAGAATACGGCCGAGGCAAGAAGGCCCTCCCTGTCGTAAGAGGCGACTAATGGGTAGGAGTCGAGAGGTGAAGAGTGTAGGTGTGTGTGTGTGTGTGTGTGTGTGTGTGTGTGAGTGTGTGTGTGTCTGTATAGCTCGCAGAGATAAGAAAACGGCCGTGGCAAGAAGACCCTGCCTGTCGTAAGAGGAGACGAATTGTTAGGAGTCGAGATGTAAAGAGTGTATGTGTGTGTGCGTGTGTGTGTGTGTAAATATGTGTGTGTGTGTGTCCCTTCGGCTCGCAGATATAAGAATACGGCCATGGCAAGAAGGCCATGTTTGCTGTAAGGAGCGACTAATGGGTAGGAGTCGAGAGATGAAGAGTGTCGGTGTGTGTGTGTGTGCGTGTGTTCGTGTGTGTGTGCTAGTGTAAGTGTGTGTGTGTGTGTTTATGTATGTGTGTGTTCGTTTGGCTCTTAGAGAAGAGAATACGGCCGAGGCAAGAAGGCCCTGCCTGTCGTAAGAGGCGACTAATGGGTAGGAGTCGAGTGGTAAAGAGTGTACGTGTGTGTGTGTGCGTGTGTGCGCGTGGGTATGTGTGAGTGTGTGTGTGTCCGTTTGGCTCGCAGAGATAAGAATACGGCCGTGGCAAGAAGGCCATGCTTGCTGTAAGGAGCGACTAATGGGTAGGAGTCGAGAGATGAAGGGTGTACGTGTGTGTGTGCGTGTATTCGTGTGTGTATGCGTGTGTTAGTGTGTGTGTGTGTGTATGTATGTGTGTGTCCGTTCGGCTCGCAGAGATGAGAATACAACCGAGGCAAGAAGGCCCTGCCTGTCGTAAGGAGAGACTAATAGGTAGGAGTCGAGAGGTGAAGAGTGTGGGTGTATGTGTGTGTGAGTGTGTGTGTGTGTGTCCGTTCGGCTCGCAGAGATAAGAACACGGCCGTGGCAAGAAGGCCCTGCCTGTCGTAAGGGGCGACTAATAGGTAGGAGTCGTGAGGTGAAGAGTGTAGGTGTGTGTGTGCAGTGTGCGTGTGTGTGTGTGGCTGAGTGTGTGCGTGTCCGTTTGGCTCGCAGAGATAAGAATACGGCCGTGGCAAGGAGGCCATGCCTGCGGTAAGGAGCGACTAATGGGTAGGATTCGAGAGGTGAAGAGTGTAGGTGTGTGTGTCAGTGTGTGTGTGTGTGTGAGATTGAGTGTGTGTATGTGTATGAGTGTGTGTGTCCCTTCGGCTCTCAGAGATAGGAATACAGCCGCGGCAAGAAGGCCATGCCTGTCGTAAGTGGCAACTAATGGGTAGGAGTCGATAGGTGAAGAGTGTATGTGTATGCTTGTGTGTGTGTGCGTGTGTGTGTGCGTGCGTGTATGTGTGATTGTGTGTATGTGTCCGTTCGGCACGCAGAAATAAGAACACGGCCGTGGCAAGAAGGCCCTCCCTGTCGTAAGAGGCGACTAATGGGTAGGAGTCGAGATGGTGAATAGTGTATGTGTGTGTGAGTGTGTGCGTATGTGTGTGTGTGTGATTGTGTGTGTGTATGTGTTCGGCTCGCAGAGATAAGAATACAGCCGTGGCAAGAAGGCCATGCCTGTCATAAGAGGCGACTAATGGGTAGAAGTCGAGAGGTGAAGAGTGTATGTGTGTGTGTGTGCGTGTATGTGTGAGCGTGTCTAAGTGTGTGTGTATGTGTGTGTGCCCGTTCGGCCTGCTGAAATAAGAATACGGCCGAGACAAGAAGGCTCTGCATGTCGTAAGGGGCGACTAATAGGTAGGAGTCGAGAGGTGAAGAATATGGGTGTGTGAGTGTGAGTGTGTGTGTTCATGTGTGTGTGCGTGTGTGAGTGTGTGTGTGTGATTGTGTGTGTGTGTCCGTTCGGCCTGCTGAAATAAGAATACGACCGAGGCAAGAAGGCCCTGCCTTTCGTAAGGGGCGACTAATAGGTAGAAGTCGAGAGGTAAAGAGTGTAGGTGTGTGTGTGAGTGTGTGTGTGTATGTGAGAATGTGTGTGTGTATGTGTATGAGTGTGTGTGTGTCCCTTCGGCTCGCAGAGATAAGAATACGGCCGTCGCAAGGAGGCCATGCCTGCGGTAAGGAGCGACTAATGGGTAGGAGTCGAGAGGTGAAGAGTGTAGATGTGTGTGTGAGTGTGTGTGTGTGTGTGTGTGAGAATGTGTGTGTGTATGTGTATGAGTGTGTGTGTGTCCCTTTGGCTCGCAGAGATAAGAATACAGCCGTGGCAAGAAGGCCATGCCTGTCGTAAGTGGCAACTAATGGGTAGGAGTCGATAGGTGAAGAGCGTATGTGTATGTTTGTGTGTGTGCGTGTGTGTTTGCGTGCGTGTATGTGTGATTGTGTGTATGTGTCCGTTCGGCACGCAGAAATAAGAACACGGCCGTGGCAAGAAGGCCCTCCCTGTCGTAAGAGGCGACTAATGGGTAGGAGTCGAGATGGTGAATAGTGTATGTGTGTGTGCGTGTGTGCGTGTGTGTGTGTGTGAGTGTGTGTGTGTGTATGTGTATGTGTGTCCCTTCGGCTCGCAGAGATAAGAATACAGCCGTGGCAAGAAGGCCATGCCTGTCATAAGAGGCGACTAATGGGTAGAAGTCGAGAGGTGAAGAGTGTATGTGTGTGTGTGTGTGTGTGTGCGTGTGTGTGTGAGCGTGTCTAAGTGTGTGTGCATGTGTGTGTGCCCGTTCGGCCTGCTGAAATAAGAATACGGCCGAGACAAGAAGGCTCTGCATGTCGTAAGGGGCGACTAATAGGTAGGAGTCGAGAGGTGAAGAATATGGGTGTGTGAGTGTGAGTGTGTGTGTTCATGTGTGTGTGCGTGTTTGAGTGTGTGTGTGTGATTGTGTGTGTGTGTCCGTTCGGCCTGCTGAAATAAGAATACGACCGAGGCAAGAAGGCCCTGCCTTTCGTAAGGGGCGACTAATAGGTAGAAGTCGAGAGGTGAAGAGTGTAGGTGTGTGTGTGAGTGTGTGTGTGTATGTGAGAATGTGTGTGTGTATGTGTATGTGTGTGTGTGTGTCCCTTCGGCTCGCAGAGATAAGAATACGGTCGTCGCAAGGAGGCTATGCCTGCGGTAAGGAGCGACTAATGGGTAGGAGTCGACAGGTGAAGAGTGTAGGTGTGTGAGCGTGTGTTCGTGTGTGTGTGCGTGTGTGAGTGTGTGTGTGTGTGTATCTATGTGTGTGCCTGTTCGGGTTGCAGAGATAAGAATACGGCCGAGGCAAGCAGGCCCTCCCTGTCGTAAGAGGCGACTAATGGGTAGGAGTCGAGAGGTGAAGAGTGTAGGTGTGTGTGTGTGTGTGTGTGAGTGTGTGTATGTCTGTATAGCTCGCAGAGATAAGAACACGGCCGTGGCAAGAAGACCCTGCCTGTCGTAAGAGGCGACTAATTGTTAGGAGTCGAGATGTAAAGAGTGTATGTGTGTGTGCGTGTGTGTGTGTGTGAGTATGTGTGTGTATGTGTGTGTGTGTCCCTTCGGCTCGCAGATATAAGAATTCGGCCGTGGCAAGAAGGCCATGCTTGCTGTAAGGAGCGACTAATGGATAGGAGTCGAGAGATGAAGAGTGTACGTGTGTGTGTGTGTGTGCGTGTGTTCGTGTGTGTGTGTGCGAGTGTAAGTGTGTGTGTGTTTATGTATGTGTGTGTTCGTTCGGCTCTTAGAGAAGAGAATACGGCCGAGGCAAGAAGGCCCTGTCTGTCGTAAGAGGCGACTAATGGGTAGGAGTCGAGAGGTGAAGAGTGTATTTGTGTGTGTGTGTGCGTGTGTGCGTGAATGTGTGTGTGCGTGTGTGTGTATGTGTATGTGTGTGTGTGTGTCCCTTCGGCTCGCAGGGATAAGAATACGGCTGTGGCAAGAAGGCCATGCCTGCTCTAAAGAGCGATTAATGGGTAGGAGTCGAGTGGTAAAAGGTGTACGTGTGTGTGTGTGCGTGTGTACGCGTGGGTATGTATGAGTGTGTGTGTGTCCGTTTGGCTCGCAGAGATAAGAATACGGCCGTGGCAAGAAGGCCATGCTTGCTGTAAGGAGAGACTAATGGGTAGGAGTCGAGAGATGAAGGGTGTACGTGTGTGTGTGCGTGTATTCGTGTGTGTATGCGTGTGTAAGTGTGTGTGTGTGTGTGTGTGTGTATGTATGTGTGTTTCCGTTCGGCTCGCAGAGATGAGAATACAACCGAGGCAAGAAGGCCCTGCCTGTCGTAAGGGGCGACTAATAGGTAGGAGTCGAGAGGTGAAGAGTGTGAGTGTATGTGTGTGTGTGAGTGTGTGTGTGTGTATCCGTTCGGCTCGCAGAGATAAGAACACGGCCGTGGCAAGGAGGCCCTGCCTGTCGTAAGAGGCGACTAATGGGTAGGAGTCGAGAGGTGAAGAGTGTATTTGTGTGTGTGTGCGTGTGTGCGTGTGTGTGTGCGCGTGTGTGAGTGTGTGTGCGTATGTGTGTGTGTCCATTTGGCTTGCAGAGATAAGAATACGACCGAGGCAAGAAGGCCTTGCCTGTCGTAAGGGGCGACTAATAGGTAGGAGTCGTGAGGTGAAGAGTGTAGGTGTGTGTGCAGTGTGCGTGTTTGTGTGAGAATGTGTGTGTATTTGTATGTGTATGTGTCTGTGTGTGTCTCTTCGGCTCGCAGAGATAAGAATACGGCCGTCGCAAGGAGGCCATGACTGCGGTAAGGAGCGACTAATGGGTAGGAGTCGAGAGGTGAAGAGTGTAGGTGTGTGTGTGAGTGTGTGTGTGTGAGAATGTGTGTGTGTATGTGTATGAGTGTGTGTGTGTGTCCCTTCGGCTCTCAGAGATAAGAATACAGCCGTGGCAAGAAGGCCATGCCTGTCGTAAGTGGCAACTAATGGGTAGGAGTCGATAGGTGAAGAGTGTATGTGTATGCTTGTGTGTGTGTGCGTGTGTGTGTGCGTGCGTGTATGTGTGATTGTATGTATGTGTCCGTTCGGCACGCAGAAATAAGAACACGGCCGTGGCAAGAAGGCCCTCCCTGTCGTAAGAGGCGACTAATTGGTAGGAGTCGAGATGGTGAATAGTGTATGTGTGTGTGCGTGTGTGTGTGTGTGAGTGTGTGTGTGTATGTGTTTGGCTCGCAGAGATAAGAATACAGCCGTGGCAAGAAGGCCATGCCTGTCATAAGAGGCGACTAATGGGTAGAAGTCGAGAGGTGAAGAGTGTATGTGTGTGTGTGTGTGTGTATGTGTGTGTGCCCGTTCGGCTTGCAGAGATAAGAATACGGCCGTGGCAAGAAGGCCATGCTTGCTGTAAGGAGCGACTAATGGGTAGGAGTCGAGAGATGAAGAGTGTACGTGTGTGTGTGTGTTCGTGTGTGTGTGCGAGTGTAAGTGTGTGTGTGTGTTTATGTATGTGTGTGTTCGTTCGGCTCTTAGAGAAGAGAATACGGCCGAGGCAAGAAGGCCCTGCCTGTCGTAAGAGGCGACTAATGGGTAGGAGTCGAGAGGTGAAGAGTGTATTTGTGTGTGTGTGCGTGTGTGCGTGAATGTGTGTGTGCGTGTGTGTGTGTGTATGTGTATGTGTGTGTGTGTGTCCCTTCCGCTCGCAGGGATAAGAATACGCCCGTGGCAAGAAGGCCATGCCTGCTGTAAGGAGCGGTTAATGGGTAGGAGTCGAGTGGTAAAGAGTGTACGTGTGTGTGTGCGTGTGTGCGCGTGGGTATGTGTGAGTGTGTGTGTGTCCGTTTGGCTCGCAGAGATAAGAATACGGCCGTGGCAAGAAGTTCATGCTTGCTGTAAGGAGCGACTAATGGGTAGGAGTCGAGAGATGAAGGGTGTACGTGTGTGTGTCCGTGTATTCGTGTGTGTATGCGTGTGTAAGTGTGTGTATGTGTGTGTGTATGTATGTGTGTGTCTGTTCGGCTCGCAGAGATGAGAATACAACCGAGGCAAGAAGGCCCTGCCTGTCGTAAGGGACGACTAATAGGTAGGAGTCGAGAGGTGAAGAGTGTGGGTGTATGTGTGTGTGTGAGTGTGTGTGTGTGTGTGTGTCCGTTCGGCTCGCAGAGATAAGAACACGGCCGTGGCAAGGAGGCCCTGCCTGTCGTAAGAGGCGACTAATGGGTAGGAGTCGAGAGGTGAAGAGTGTATTTGTGTGTGTGTGCGTGTGTGCAGGTGTGTGTGCGCGTGTGTGAGTGTGTGTGTATGTGTGTGTGTCCATTTGGCTTGCAGAGATAAGAATACAGCCGAGGCAAGAAGGCCTTGGCTATCGTAAGGGGCGACTAATAGGTAGGAGTCGTGAGGTGAAGAGTGTAGGTGTGTGTGCAGTGTGCGTGTTTGTGTGAGAATGTGTGTGAGTATGTGTATGTGTATGTGTCTGTGTGTGTCTCTTCGGCTCGCAGAGATAAGAATACGGCCGTCGCAAGGAGGCCATGCCAGCGGTAAGGAGCGACTAATGGGTAGGATTCGAGAGGTGAAGAGTGTAGGTGTGTGTGTGAGTGTGTGTGTGTGTGTGAGAATGTGTGTGTGTATGTGTATGAATGTGTGTGCGTCCCTTCGGCTCTCAGAGATAGGAATACAGCCGCAGCAAGGAGGCCATGCCTGTCGTAAGTGGCAACTAATGGGTAGGAGTCGATAGGTGAAGAGTGTATGTGTATGCTTGTGTGTGTGTGTGCGTGTGTGTGTGCGTGCGTGTATGTGTGATTGTGTGTATGTGTCCGTTCGGCACGCAGATATAAGAACACGGCCGTGGCAAGAAGGCCCTCCCTGTCGTAAGAGGCGACTAATGGGTAGGAGTCGAGATGGTGAATAGTGTATGTGTGTGTGAGTGTGTGCGTGTGTGTGTGTGTGAGTGTGTGTGTGTATGTGTTCGGCTCGCAGAGATAAGAATACAGCCGTGGCAAGAAGGCCATGCCTGTCATAAGAGGCGACTAATGGGTAGAAGTCGAGAGGTGAAGAGTGTATGTGTGTGTGTGTGTGCGTGTGTGTGTGAGCGTGTCTAAGTGTGTGTGTATGTGTGTGTGCCCGTTCGGCTTGCAGAGATAAGAATACGGCCTAGGCAAGAAGGCTCTGCCTGTCGTAAGGTGCGACTAATAGGTAGGAGTCGAGAGGTGAAGAATATGGGTGTGTGAGTGTGAGTGTGTGTGTTCATGTGTGTGTGCGTGTGTGAGTGTGTGTGTGTATGTATGTGTGTGTCCGTTCGGCTCGCAGAGATAAGAATACGGCCAAGGCAAGAAGACCCTTCCTGTCGTAAGGGATGACTAATAGTAGGAGTTGAGAGGTGAAGAGTTTATTTGTGTGTGTGTGCATGTGTACGTGTGTGTGTGTGAGTGTGTGTGTATGTGTCCGTTCGGCCTGCTGAAATAAGAATACGGCCGAGGCAAGAAGGCCCTGCCTTTCGTAAGGGGCGACTAATAGGTAGGAGTCGAGAGGTGAAGAGTGTAGGTGTGTGTGTGAGTGTGTGTGTGTATGTGAGAATGTGTGTGTGTATGTGTATGTGTGTGTGTGTGTCCCTTCGGCTCGCAGAGATAAGAATACGGCCGTCGCAAGGAGGCCATGCCTGCGGTAAGGAGCGACTAATGGGTAGGAGTCGAGAGGTGAAGAGTGTAGGTGTGTGTGCGTGTGTTCGTGTGTGTGTGCGTGTGTGAGTGTGTGTGTGTGTATCTATGTGTGTGTCCGTTTGGGTCGCAGAGATAAGAATACGGCCGAGGCCAGACTAATGGGTAGGAGTCGAGAGGTGAAGAGTGTATTTGTGTGTGTGTGCGTGTGTGCGTGTATGTGTGTGTGCGTGTGTGTGTGTATGTGTATGTGTGTGTGTGTGTGTGTGTGTGTCCCTTCGGCTCGCAGGGATAAGAATACGGCCGTAGCAAGAAGGCCATGCCTGCTGTAAGGAGCGATTAATGGGTAGGAGTCGAGTGGTAAAGAGTGAACGTGTGTGTGTGTGTGTGTGCGTGTGTGCGCGTGTGTATGTGTGAGTGTGTGTGTGTCCGTTTGGCTCGCAGGGATAAGAATTCGGCCGTGGCAAGAAGGCCATGCTTGCTGTAAGGAGCGACTAATGGGTAGGAGTCGAGAGATGGAGGGTGTACGTTTGTGTGTGCGTGTATTTGTGTGTGTATGCGTGTGTAAGTGTGTGTGTGTGTGTGTGTGTATGTATGTGTGTGTCCGTTCGGCTCGCAGAGATGAGAATACAACCGAGGCAAGAAGGCCCTGCCTGTCGTAAGGGGCGACTAATAGGTAGGAGTCGAGAGGAGAAGAGTGTGGGTGTATGTGTGTGTGAGTGTGTGTGTGTGTCCGTTCGGCTCGCAGAGATAAGAATACAGATGTGGCAAGAAGGCCATGACTCTCGTAAGAGGCGACTAATGGGTAGGAGTCGAGAGGTGAAGAGTGTATGTGTGTGTGTGTTTGTGCGTGTGTGTGAGCGTGTCTGAGTGTGTGTGTATGTGTGTGTGCCCGTTCGGCTTGCAGAGATAAGAATACAGCCGAGGCAAAAAGACCCTGCCTGTCGTAGGGGGTGACTAATAGTAGGAGTTGAGAGGTGAAGAGTTTATTTGTGTGTGTGTGCGTGTGTGTGTGAGTGTGTGTGTGTGTGTGTGAGTGTGTGTGTGTGTATATGTGTCCCTTCGGCTCGCAGAGATAAGAATACAGATGTGGCAAGAAGGCCATGACTCTCGTAAGAGGCGACTAATGGGTAGGAGTCGAGAGGTGAAGAGTGTATGTGTGTGTGTGTTTGTGCGTGTGTGTGAGCGTGTCTGAGTGTGTGTGTATGTGTGTGTGCCCGTTCGGCTTGCAGAAATAAGAATACGGCCGAGGCAAGAAGACCCTGCCTGTCGTAAGGGGCGACTTATAGGTAGGAGTCGAGAGGTGAAGAATATGGGTGTGTGAGTGTTTGTGTGTTCATGTGTGTGTGCGTGTGTGCGTGTGTGTGAGTGTGTGTGTGTGTCCGTTCGGCTTGCAGAAATAAGAATACGGCCGAGGCAAGAAGACCCTGCCTGTCGTAAGGGGTGACTAATAGTAGGAGTTGAGAGGTGAAGAGTTTATTTGTGTGTGTGTGCGTGTGTGAGTGTGTGTGTGTATGTATGTCTGTGTCCATTCGGCTCGCAGAGATAAGAATACGGCCAAGGCAAGAAGACCCTGCCTGTCGTAAGGGGCGACTAATAGGTAGGAGTCGAGAGGTGAAGAGTGTGAGTGTATGTGTGTGTGTGTGAGTGTGTGTGTGTCCGTTCGGCTCGCAGAGATAAGAACACGGCGGTGGCAAAAAGGCCCTGCCTGTCGTAAGGGGCGACTAATAGGTAGGAGTCGTGAGGTGAAGAGTGTAGGTGTGTGTGCAGTGTGCGTGTTTGTGTGAGAATGTGTGTGTGTATGTGTATGTGTGTGTGTGTGTGTGTCCCGTCGGCTCGCAGAGATAAGAATACGGCCGTCGCAAGGAGGCCATGCCTGCGGTAAGGAGCGACTAATGGGTAGAAGTCGAGAGGTGAAGAGTGTAGATGTGTGTGTGAGTGTGTGTGTGTGTGTGTGAGAATGTGTGAGTGTATGTGTATGAGTGTGTGTGTGTCCCTTTGGCTCGCAGAGATAAGAATACAGCCGTGGCAAGAAGGCCATGCCTGTCGTAAGTGGCAACTAATGGGTAGGAGTTGATAGGTGAAGAGTGTATGTGTATGTTTGTGTGTGTGTGCGTGTGTGTTTGCGTGCGTGTATGTGTGATTGTGTGTATGTGTCCGTTCGGCACGCAGAAATAAGAACACGGCCGTGGCAAGAAGGCCTTCCCTGTCGTAAGAGGCGACTAATGGGTAGGAGTCGAGATGGTGAATAGTGTATGTGTGTGTGCGTGTGTGTGTGTGTGAGTGTGTGTGTGTGTGTGTGTATGTGTATGTGTGTCCCTTCGGCTCGCAGAGATAAGAATACAGCCGTGGCAAGAAGGCCATGCCTGTCATAAGAGGCGACTAATGGGTAGAAGTCGAGAGGTGAAGAGTGTATGTGTGTGTGTGTGTGTGTGTGTGAGCGTGTCTAAGTGTGTGTGTATGTGTGTGTGCCAGTTCGGCCTGCTGAAATAAGAATACGGCCGAGACAAGAAGGCTCTGCATGTCGTAAGGGGCGACTAATAGGTAGGAGTCGAGAGGTGAAGAATATGGGTGTGTGAGTGTGAGTGTGTGTGTTCATTGTAACAAAAATAAGGAATGTGGGGCAAAAATTGTGCTAGAGGAAGTCTGGGTGACTCTATCCAGTGTAGCAAAAGGGTGAACTCTAAAATGCACCTTGATACACCAACGAACTAATATGGGGAATAACGGAAGATGGAAGGGATTAGATAGAAATAAATTATGTAAAAGAAATAAATATGAATTTTATGAAGTAAATATGAATTTTAAAATATAACAGAATTAAGTGTTGGCTAGCGACTATGCAGGAGAATGACCACTTGACACTCAAAGAAGGATTCGGCCAATTTGCATGCCCTACAGAGACCGTAAGATATAAGAACTAATGACAAGAAAACCACCAAGAAATAAACAGATGAAACATAAAAGTTGCTCTAATGAATGCTTGGGCGCCAGGAAGTTAAATGTTTTCTTCCGAGATATCTTGTATTGCTGAAATATGAAAGATAGGTACTGATTGAAATATTGAATTGTTTTAACCCAACTTTAATAAATACCAATTTTATGTACAGACTATTTTAAACACTTATATATGACCCATCACCTCTTATATACAATTAACTTATCTATATTTACAGTAAAATCCCTGAATAATTATAAAACAATTTACCCCTTAAAAATTTCAAATTGTGACAAAAGTTAGATCCAAAAATAATGTATAAATAATAAATATAATTATATACTACTCACTAATAGTTAGTTTTCGTTCAAAAATTGTTTAGGTTTTTAAGAAAAAAAATTCTCTGGGATATGTGTGCACACAATAACCTAACAAAGAGAAATTCAAGGGAGAGTTATAACCTCATCCCTTGGTAAACAATAAATAATTAAATTAAATTACAATGATAAAATGTTTTTTTTTAGGAAAAATTGAAAATATTTATTATTAAGGATAGTTTTTGTTATTAAAAATTGAACCAAAAGTTAAACCTTGAAGAGGACATAAAAAAAATTATTTAAAGTAATTGAATGATAATAAAAAAAAATAAGTCAGTTCTTCCTGTCGGTTTCCCTCGAAGAGTGGAGAACTGGACTCAGGTGGTAACAAGATACCAAACCTGTATTCCCTGGATCAGGTACTATTGGACAAATACGTCCCTTTAAACTGCTTCTTAATTTCCCATAAAAAAACCAACTTGAAACTCCTTCCCCTTATCTTTATTAAGTATAACCCCAACTAAAAAATAATTCTTCCCCTGACTTGTAACTGGATTCTTGAGTAGGCTAAAAAAACAGTTGTGTTACTCCAAGTTTTTGTACATACAAAAGTTAAGGAAAAACACAAGGGTTATCAACCTTGGAAGGCGATACAAAAAATGTCAGCAAGTGACCTTAAATTGAAATAAAAACCTTAATGGTTTTCGGTAAATAGTGACCTTCGAATGGTGTGACAATGTTTTTATAATGTATGGATATATTAAATAGATAATTTTAACGGAAAACATGATCTTTATATTAAATAGAATAGAAAAAAAAGAAATATTAGCCGGTTTAAATGGTATGAAATTGAAATACATAATTGTTTACTTTAACTCTTGAAAGGAAATAAAAATTTGAGATAGATATAGAATCTAATACTTATAATTTATTTAGGTATAAAACTTTTCCTTAATGAAATAAGGTGAAATATAACATGTATCAAATATATGAGATACCTATCAAAGACGAAATTAAAATAAGTCTGAATTTTACTAACAATGGCGGATGGTATGAAGGATTTTTCCTTATAATTTATTTGTAATGTTATCTTACCGGCTAGGGTGATCCAACTGAAAATATCCTCGTACAAAACAACAAAATAACTCAAATGGTTTCTTCTAAAATAACAGCTCTTCACATAAAAAATAAACTTAAACTAAATTCGGGAAAAAAAATGGACTCCCAGCCGCTCTACTCTGAGATGTTTATTCACTCACATCCAGTTAACAAGTGACAAGTTGAGATTTTACACGTCGCAGAATAAATGTACTTTCAGAATTTCACCGCTGAGGGCGCAGTTTAATGCCAATATCAGAAAATAAAATTTACTGGGAGTTATTTAAATATTTAGTTTAAGAATATTTTAATATGAATTTAATTTAGAATTAAATTAAAAGATTCCAGTCACAAAAAGAAGGTAAACGATTATTTAAGTAACGGACTCGTTAGATTCCCCTCTTACTTGGAGAAAAAAAAATTTTTGGTGAAAAATTTTTTTTTTTTTTTTTACTTGACTGATTGGTTAGATGTAGGTTAACCAATACTTCAACCATATGTGGAGCAATCAAGAATCGAGAAGAAAAAATAAACTTATATATATAAAAATTATAGCCATGGCAACAATTTGCCAAGTACAGCTATAAACTATATTAACTCACTAAAATATTTCCAAAACAATCTACATCGATTCACACGATTATCATTAACCACAGATTATGAGTGATGTAGAAACAAAGATATGGTTTCATATAAAGATACCCACATGTAACTAAGTACAAAGTCACATACTATCTAGAGTAAAATTAAAGTAAAGCTTTAACATAGCATAGTATAGACTAGTACTACAAATACTCAATGCAAATAATCCAAAATAATGTGCAATCGGACCCTGGTTCCAAAATTGACTCATCAATGGACAACAGATTTATAGAAGAGCATATCCAAGGAATAATCAATCAGGCAAATGGGTGGACCGATACACAATAATAAGTAATAATAAAGGTACCAACATACTTATATAAAACAATATAAGTAACAATAAAAAATACCAAATGTATAGACAACAATATAAGTGTCGAATTGGATGGTAAATCCAAAATTGACCATACAGTGGACAACAGATTTATAAAGTAGCATATCCAAAGATAATCAATCAGGCAAATAATGACCCAATTCACACTATAACCAAATAAACCAAATATGGTAGGTCCACATATACCCACATCCGGTAATATGTGCCTAACCTTAAAATTCATCAAATAAATTATTGGATCAAAATGTGGGACTAACGGCTTAAACAAAAGGACAGCCATAAAATCGATTCCATCCTGATGATCTGCCATCAGTACATTTGGGATCCAAAATAAAGACCAAAAATAAAAACTAGAAAAAACAACAAAATTAACTTATGCTGATACTCGATAACTATAGCAGGTAGCTACAACAAATTTATAAGAATATCTAACATAAGAGCACTAAAAAGAGTTTAATGTGTTTAATTTCTGAAGAAACTGCAGATTTATAATTCGTTCTGATATTAATAAAAGAGAACAGGATAATTCCTAGTTCAATATACCAAAATATAGATAAGTGCCTAAGGAAAGAAGTGAAAATAACTATAAATGGTCATTTGTTGCCAAAATATGGAATCACTATCCATAACTGTAATCTAAACATGCTAGCTGCAAAGGGAGCAATCCATGACTTGAATAAACTATTTTATAAGTAAGAATAATAAATCAGCTAAGGAACAACAATTCTTATATTAGACCAAAGTCTGAAAATATTAAGGATTAAAGCTAAATGTTCAAATCCTAAGACGTTCTACTGCCTAGATAACTGTACAACTTGTCATGAAAATGGTGAATTCCGAAATTCATTGCACAACTGAGGCCAACAATTGAACTAAAACTTCGAACCCACATATTCAGTCACATATACACAGGCAGAATAGTCTATATAATATAGAAGTGTATTAAAATTATGCATACTGATTATCTATACAAATTCCTAATGACATAAAAAAAAACCATCCCCCATAGCAAATCCAGATACATGTTCTTATATAACTTGATCATGACCAATAAACGGAATCAAATCCATAAAAAAATTACAACATTCTTTCCAACCTGGCAAAACAAGTAAGCAAAATGAGAACATAGGTTACACAACACATAAACATATAGCACAGTATAGTAGCATTACAATATTTAGTTCCATACCAATGCAACATCTAATATAAGTAAACACTCTAATGGCCTTAATAATTTTAACTTATTATAACAGATACTAATCAAAATATAAGCTTGTAGATATATCAAATCTGGTGATTAATAACAAAAATCTAAGAAAATATCAGATCGTAACCAAACCGAGCCAAAACAATAACACTCATAGGAATAAGTTAACTTAATAGACATTAAGTTAATCTTCCTCTGAAGATGAAGATGTTGCCTCATCTGTTGTATTATCAGGGAGTAAATCCTTTATATGAAATTGACCAATTCGTCTATTTGTCGAATTGTCTTTTAATTCATATACTAAAGGAGATATTACCCTAACGACAGTACAGGGAACATATTTCTGACAAAACTTAGCAGAAATGGCATCACCTTTATTTGATTTTACAAAATTCCGTTTCAAAACTCGATCGCCCACAAAAAATCGCAAATCTCGTTTCCTCAAATTATACTGATGCTGATTTCTATGGTAAGAAGCTTTCAACTTCTTCCTAATGTCAGCGAATATTGGAGGTAAGTTTTGGAGATCTTCCATACGGTGAAGTTTCTCAGAAATTTGAGGAAGAGTTGTTGAATTTTCAGAAATTAAACCGAAATAATCACCTGACAATGGAACATGCCTACCAAAATTAACATAAGCTGGAGAGCACTGAGTGGTTTCATGAACAGAAGTTCGAATGGCTTGAGCAACTGAATGAATGTACTGATCCCAAGCTCTATGATCAGTGTAAGTGTAAGATCGAAGAGCAGTAACAATGCTACGATTTACACGTTCAGTGTGGTTAGCTTGCGGATGATAAGCTGCATTGTAGAATATCTTTTGGACCTTATATTTACTTAAAAGATCTTTAAAGGCTTTAGAAATAAATTGTGGACCATTATCACATGATACTATTTGGGGAATACCAGATAGTAAGAACACTTGCTCCTCTAAGAACTTCAAAATAGCTGGAGTTGTAGCCTTACGAAGAGGGCAAACTAAAGGAAATTTGGTGAAGTAATCTACAACAACCAAACAATACGTATTACCTGCATAACTACGTGGATACGGTCCAATAAGGTCTAAAGAGATCATTTGCCAAGGAAAATTAATGTTCCTAAACGAACCCATTAATCCAGCTTGAGGTAGGTTACTCGGCTTGCATGTTGCACAAACTCTACATCTAGAGATGTATTTCTTAACTGAGTTGCGCAGACCAGGCCAGTAATATAACTCAGCTATTTTACTAAATGTTTTATAAAAACCAAAGTGACCTGATGTCACATCATCATGAAAAGTTCTCAAGACTTCATCCCTATTTGCTGTTGGGACTACTATTTTCCAATCAGACATATTCGATAAAGACTCAACTGGACTGATTACATGTTTATACAGGATATTATTCTCTACCTTGAAATCAGGATATCTAGTAGGTTCTTGGGTGACATTATGAATCATCTTTCGATACCAATTATCTGGAGATAAAGTGGACAGATCTAAAAGATTGATATCGAATGTACGTGACAACGCATCTGCAACCACAACACCATTGGCTTTGCGATGAACAATATTATAATCAAAGACAGAAAGCCTACAAATCCAACGGGATAAACGTTGTGACGGATTTTTCATGGAATGTAACCATAATAAAGAACTATGATCTGTGATGATAGTAAACTTACGACCCTCAAGATAGTACCGAAAGGCATCAAGACCATGGATAATTGCAAGAAGTTCTCTCTCTGTGGTGGAATAATTTTTCTGTGCTTTATTGAGCTTTTTGCTGGTATAAGCTATTGGATGTTCCGAACCATCCTTCATTTGAAATAGTACACCACCTGAAGCAGTGTTGGAACAATCTGTCATGAGATAGAAATGCTCTTTAAAATTCGGAGATGTCATGACAGGTGCACTAGTAAGAGCTTCTTTTATACGCCGGAAAGCATCATCGGCTTCTGAAGTCCATGTAATAGTTTGGCCTTTTTTCCTATTTTTAAGGAGATCTGTAAGTGGAGATAACAAAGTAGAATAAGACGGCACAAACCGACGATAATATCCACACATGCCTAATATCCTACGGACTTGAGTAGTAGTCTTAGGTATAGGAAAATCTTTGATAGCTGTAACTTTATCAGGGTCAGTCCTTAAACCTTTACTATCGACTACATATCCTAAAAATTTAAGACTAGGACGACAAAACTGACATTTATCTAAATTAATAGTTAAATTAGCCTCTTTGAGACGTAAAAACAACTTATCCAAAATTTCCATATGAAGAGAAAAATCAGGAGTGACAACCAAAATGTCATTCAAATAATAAAAAACATAGGGCTCTAACTGAGGACCAATGACTAAGTCCATCAGACGACACATTGTCTGAGGAGCTGAAACAAGACCAAAAGGCATAGTGACAAACTGAAATAATCCTTTCCCACTAACTGCAAAAGCTGTATACTTTTTACTTTCCTCACTCAAAGGAATCTGTAAAAAAGCTTTAGATAGATCGATAGAAGAAATATACCTAGCATTCTGGAGTTTACTTAGAATGACGTCTATTCGGGGAATAGGATAAGCATCCCGATTTGTAGTAATATTATTCAACTTTCGACCATCGAAGCAAACCCTAAAAGATCCATCTTTTTTCTTGGTTAACCACAAAGGACTACAGTAAGAAGACGTGGAAGGTTCAATGATCTTCAACTCTAACATGGAATCAATTTCCTTTTCCAAGTCAACTTGCCAAGCCTGAGGAATAGGATACTGATATTGTCTAAAAGGTGTGGTATCTCCCACTTCGATAGTGTGAGATATTAAGGATGTACGACCTAATTTGTCTTTTGACGAAAGGGTTGTAAATTTAGAGATCATATTCTCTAATTGACTTTGTTCTGAACTAGATAAACTAGTAAAATCTTGAATAGCACTAAGTAAGGACAGATTAAATTGAGAAATAGAAAAGGAAAAATTAGAACAATTTAGTGTGCTATTAAAAGCATTTAAGAAGTCCATACCTAAAATTATAGAATTCTGAACTGAAGGAATAATATAGAATGTAATTTGTTTACATAAATCTGCTACTGTGATTTCAGTTTCAAATTTGCCTGTAATAGACTGAACTGTACCATCTGCAGTAGACACTTGCAGAGAAGAAATGGGCATAATAGAGATCTCAGCATTTTTCAGTAAAGCTAATGAATGTGAACCTATCACAGAAATGTTCGAGCCACTATCTAAAAGAGCTAAACAAGATTGTCCTAAAATCTTAATAGGAAGATAAGGTCTATTATCATTATGTTTTCTCACTAATAACGAATTCAAATCAAAACAATAATTATCTGATTGATCAAAAATTTTAAATGGTACTAAACTAAACTTATTATCTCTACCTACACAATCAGAGGATGCAATAGGCAAACAAGAAGAATCAGAAATAAAAGAATCCTCCTGAATTGTGGTAGACTCTGGTATAGATACTGGAACTACTACACTGCTACTATTATGTTTATTACTAAAATTTGGGGAGATATTTGGGGAAGATAATCTATGCGAATCAAATGTATTATATTGAGAAGTTACTTCTTGGAATGACTTGGTGTGGTGTGTGTTGGTTTTTTTTGAACAACCCCTTTCCCTTTCCGACTGGAAGATGGGTTTGGGTGACTTGACGTGGTTGGACCAGTGATTTCGTTTGATGTAACGGTTTGATTCCCTGATGGGGGTGTGGACGGAGAAACGCTCAGGGGACGGACCTCCGATCGTTCGTTTCCCGAACACTTAAAGCAATTTCGTTTGAGGGTATTTTCCCTACCACAACCGTGGCAGAAAATACGGGTACGAGGGATGCCGCAATCATAAAAAGTGTGGCCAGACTCACGACAATTCCAGCACACTACAGAACTTACAACTGAGATATTACGCTCAGGGCCCTTAGATTGCCAAGAACGGTGCCTAAAAGGATTTTGGTGACCGAAAGAGTCAGAAGAGTGTTTGGAAGTGGTGGGAGGTTGAGAAGACCAAGATAAAGTTTCCTCCAAACGTTTACATTTCTCGGTGATGTCTGCTATACTGGTGATGTCTACTAAAGCTAATTGCTGGTGATAAAAAGGCAATAGACATTTTAGAATAATCTTAATTTTTGCAGAATCTGTTAGAGGAGTCTCAAGGCGACTACACATACCCAAAATGTTATTGATAAACATCGTAACAGACTCATTTGGCTTCTGTTTACGATTTTTGATTTGGTCTAGAAGGTCATCTTGAAAAGAATATGGTAGAAAATCAGATTTAAGTTTCTGAGCCAAATCAGACCAATTAGAAAAATTATTGCGGTTGTTTCTAAACCACGTAAAAGCTGCGCCTGTAAACAATTCAGCAGAAGCTGCAAAAAGATCATCTTCACTTACTCCTCTCGATACTCGAAGACATTCCACCCTATCCAAAAAAGAAATTACTTGGTCATAATGACCTTCACCAGAAAATGTAATGCCCCATTTATGTACCTGAACAGGTTTGGGGTGTAGAAATGAGTTAGCTGCTTGGACAGAAGAAATAGGAGTTGAAGTAGCAATTGGATTTACTCGTGAATCAAGTTCACCCTCTAGGCTAAGAATTCGGATTGAAATTGAGCGTTTATAAGATTGCTGATCCTCATTTGAACACGACAATAAATGAACACGGCCTGAGACATGAGCTAGACGTGATATCAGCCTGGAGTATAGGCTATCTTGGACAGTCCCTCTAAAATCGGATATCCTTTTAGCCAAATCATCCACAGTCTCATCAATCTCTTCTTGCTGTTCTAGAAAAGGAATACTTGTGGCAGAAATTTGTCGAAAGCTTCTGTTTCCTTCTTCTTGCCTTAAAGCTCCACGCAATAGTTTGCGTTTTAAATCCACATTGGAAGACTCATCAATATTGATGTCCCTAATTCTCAACTCATAATCTAATTCCTTGACTAATAAATGTTCTACCTTGAATGCAGACATTATGAAAACAAAAAAAAAATAATCGATGACTAGATAGGATAGACAAAAGAAATAATGTACTAACACACCACAAAGTCAATCCAAGGAACTAAAGTTATCCAAAAAATATATATCTATATATAATTAAGTGTTTAAAAAGAATTAATTAAAGTTAAGTTAAATATTTAAAGTTGAATCCTTGAAGCAACACACAATGGTTTCAACAAGTATGTGGTTAACAAATAATTGAATATAAAAACCCACCAATATTGGCTAATATATATATATATATAAAAATAGTAATATCTAAATTATTAAATTCTTATAGTTCAATAATTAGTAAAATAGATTGTTAACTGTACACAATGATTAAGAAGGTGAGGGTTTAAATATGAATATAAGTAAACTGCAGCAATACAAGTATACCTATAAATGTAAATCTAATAAGAAAAGATAAATAAATAAGGAAGTTAAAAAAAAATGAACAGAGAGCAACAGGAACAAATTAGAAATAATAAAGAATATTTTGCAAAGAGAAATATACTACAGAATGTACGGTCTGAACTGAGAAAAGGCACCACGTTGGGCTCGCCAATGTAACAAAAATGAGGAATGTGGGGCAAAAATTGTGCTAGAGGAAGTCTGGGTGACTCTATCCAGTGTAGCAAAAGGGTGAACTCTAAAATGCACCTTGATACACCAACGAACTAATATGGGGAATAACGGAAGATGGAAGGGATTAGATAGAAATAAATTATGTAAAAGAAATAAATATGAATTTTATGAAGTAAATATGAATTTTAAAATATAACAGAATTAAGTGTTGGCTAGCGACTATGCAGGAGAATGACCACTTGACACTCAAAGAAGGATTCGGCCAATTTGCATGCCCTACAGAGACCGTAAGATATAAGAACTAATGACAAGAAAACCACCAAGAAATAAACAGATGAAACATAAAAGTTGCTCTAATGAATGCTTGGGCGCCAGGAAGTTAAATGTTTTCTTCCGAGATATCTTGTATTGCTGAAATATGAAAGATAGGTACTGATTGAAATATTGAATTGTTTTAACCCAACTTTAATAAATACCAATTTTATGTACAGACTATTTTAAACACTTATATATGACCCATCACCTCTTATATACAATTAACTTATCTATATTTACAGTAAAATCCCTGAATAATTATAAAACAATTTACCCCTTAAAAATTTCAAATTGTGACAAAAGTTAGATCCAAAAATAATGTATAAATAATAAATATAATTATATACTACTCACTAATAGTTAGTTTTCGTTCAAAAATTGTTTAGGTTTTTAAGAAAAAAAATTCTCTGGGATATGTGTGCACACAATAACCTAACAAAGAGAAATTCAAGGGAGAGTTATAACCTCATCCCTTGGTAAACAACAAATAATTAAATTAAATTACAATGATAAAATGTTTTTTTTTAGGAAAAATTGAAAATATTTATTATTAAGGATAGTTTTTGTTATTAAAAATTGAACCAAAAGTTAAACCTTGAAGAGGACATAAAAAAAATTATTTAAAGTAATTGAATGATAATAAAAAAAAATAAGTCAGTTCTTCCTGTCGGTTTCCCTCGAAGAGTGGAGAACTGGACTCAGGTGGTAACAAGATACCAAACCTGTATTCCCTGGATCAGGTACTATTGGACAAATACGTCCCTTTAAACTGCTTCTTAATTTCCCATAAAAAAACCAACTTGAAACTCCTTCCCCTTATCTTTATTAAGTATAACCCCAACTAAAAAATAATTCTTCCCCTGACTTGTAACTGGATTCTTGAGTAGGCTAAAAAAACAGTTGTGTTACTCCAAGTTTTTGTACATACAAAAGTTAAGGAAAAACACAAGGGTTATCAACCTTGGAAGGCGATACAAAAAATGTCAGCAAGTGACCTTAAATTGAAATAAAAACCTTAATGGTTTTCGGTAAATAGTGACCTTCGAATGGTGTGACAATGTTTTTATAATGTATGGATATATTAAATAGATAATTTTAACGGAAAACATGATCTTTATATTAAATAGAATAGAAAAAAAAGAAATATTAGCCGGTTTAAATGGTATGAAATTGAAATACATAATTGTTTACTTTAACTCTTGAAAGGAAATAAAAATTTGAGATAGATATAGAATCTAATACTTATAATTTATTTAGGTATAAAACTTTTCCTTAATGAAATAAGGTGAAATATAACATGTATCAAATATATGAGATACCTATCAAAGACGAAATTAAAATAAGTCTGAATTTTACTAACAATGGCGGATGGTATGAAGGATTTTTCCTTATAATTTATTTGTAATGTTATCTTACCGGCTAGGGTGATCCAACTGAAAATATCCTCGTACAAAACAACAAAATAACTCAAATGGTTTCTTCTAAAATAACAGCTCTTCACATAAAAAATAAACTTAAACTAAATTCGGGAAAAAAAATGGACTCCCAGCCGCTCTACTCTGAGATGTTTATTCACTCACATCCAGTTAACAAGTGACAAGTTGAGATTTTACACGTCGCAGAATAAATGTACTTTCAGAATTTCACCGCTGAGGGCGCAGTTTAATGCCAATATCAGAAAATAAAATTTACTGGGAGTTATTTAAATATTTAGTTTAAGAATATTTTAATATGAATTTAATTTAGAATTAAATTAAAAGATTCCAGTCACAAAAAGAAGGTAAACGATTATTTAAGTAACGGACTCGTTACATCATGTGTGTGTGCGTGTGTGAGTGTGTGTGTGTGATTGTGTGTGTGTCCGTTCGGCCTGCTGAAATAAGAATACGACCGAGGCAAGAAGGCCCTGCCTTTCGTAAGGGGCGACTAATAGGTAGGAGTCGAGAGGTGAAGAGTGTAGGTGTGTGTGTGAGTGTGTGTGTGTGTGAGTGTGTGTGTGTGTGTCTGTATAGCTCGCAGAGATAAGAACACGGCCGTGGCAAGAAGACCCTGCCTGTCGTAAGAGGCGACTAATTGTTAGGAGTCGAGATGTAAAGAGTGTATGTGTGTGTGCGTGTGTGTGTGTGTGAGTATGTGTGTGTATGTGTGTGTGTGTCCCTTCGGCTCGCAGAGATAAGAATACGGCCGTCGCAAGGTGGCCATGCCTGCGGTAAGGAGCGACTAATGGGTAGGAGTCGAGAGGTGAAGAGTGTAGGTGTGTGTGCGTGTGTGAGTGTGTGTGTGTGTGTATCTATGTGTGTGTCTGTTCGGGTCGCAGAGATAAGAATACGGCCGAGGCAAGAAGGCCCTCCCTGTCGTAAGAGGCGACTAATGGGTAGGAGTCGAGAGGTGAAGAGTGTAGGTGTGTGTGTGTGTGTGTGTGTGTGTGTGTGTGTGTGTGTGAGTGTGTGTGTGTGTGTGTCTGTATAGCTCGCAGAGATAAGAACACGGCCGTGGCAAGAAGACCCTGCCTGTCGTAAGAGGCGACTAATTGTTAGGAGTCGAGATGTAAAGAGTGTATGTGTGTGTGCGTGTGTGTGTGTGAGTATGTGTGTGTATGTGTGTGTGTGTCCCTTCGGCTCGCAGAGATAAGAATACGGCCGTCGCAAGGTGGCCATGCCTGCGGTAAGGAGCGACTAATGGGTAGGAGTCGAGAGGTGAAGAGTGTAGGTGTGTGTGCGTGTGTGAGTGTGTGTGTGTGTGTATCTATGTGTGTGTCTGTTCGGGTCGCAGAGATAAGAATACGGCCGAGGCAAGAAGGCCCTCCCTGTCGTAAGAGGCGACTAATGGGTAGGAGTCGAGAGGTGAAGAGTGTAGGTGTGTGTGTGTGTGTGTGTGTGTGTGTGTGTGTGTGTGTGAGTGTGTGTGTGTGTGTCTGTATAGCTCGCAGAGATAAGAACACGGCCGTGGCAAGAAGACCCTGCCTGTCGTAAGAGGCGACTAATTGTTAGGAGTCGAGATGTAAAGAGTGTATGTGTGTGTGCGTGTGTGTGTGTGTGAGTATGTGTGTGTATGTGTTTGTGTGTCCCTTCGGCTTGCAGATATAAGAATACGGCCGTGGCAAGAAGGCCATGCTTGCTGTAAGGAGCGACTAATGGATAGGAGTCGAGAGATGAAGAGTGTACGTGTGTGTGTGTGCGTGTGTTCGTGTGTGTGTGCGAGTGTAAGTGTGTGTGTGTGTGTGTGTGTGTGTGTTTATGTATGTGTGTGTTCGTTCGGCTCTTAGAGAAGAGAATACGGCCGAGGCAAGAAGGTCCTGCCTGTCGTAAGAGGCGACTAATGGGTAGGAGTCGAGAGGTGAAGAGTGTAGGTGTGTGTGCGTGTGTTCGTGTGTGTGTGTGCGTGTGTGAGTGTGTGTGTGTGTGTATCTATGTGTGTGTCCGTTCGGGTCGCAGAGATAAGAATACGGCCGAGGCAAGAAGGCCCTCCCTGTCGTAAGAGGCGACTAATGGGTAGGAGTCGAGAGGTGAAGAGTGTAGG